>NC_089280.1:16500162-16696162 GCF_963678975.1 Dysidea avara | reverse complement strand
GGTGATTTGTTTGTAGCTGAACTCTCTACATGGTGGTTTCATTGTAGCTGAACTCTCTACAAGGTAACTTCTTCTAGCTGATCTTTTTACACTGCATATTTGTTTGTAGCTGAGTTCTCTACAGGGTGATTTGTTTGTAGCTGAACTCTCTACATGGGAGTTTCATTGTAGCTGAACTCTCTACAATGTGACTTCTTCTAGCTGAACTCTCACTTGTTTCTAGCTGAACTCTCTACAGGTGATTTGTTTGCAGCTGAACTCTCTACATGGTGGTTTCTTTGTAGCTGAACTCTCTACAAGGTAACTTCTTCTAGCCGATCTTTCTACAGGGTGATTGAGTTTTTTGCAGCTGAACTCTTTACATGGTGGTTGCTTTGTACCTGAACTCTCTAAAAGGTGACTTCTTCTAGCTGAACTCTCTACAGGATGATTTGTTTGCAGCTGAACTCTCTACATGATGATTTCTTTGTAGCTGAACTCTCTACAGGGTGATTTATTTGTAGCTGAAATCTCTACAAGGTAACTTCTTCTAGCTGATCTTTCTACAGGGCGATTTGTTTGTAGCTGAGTTCTCTACAGGGTGATTGTTTGCAGCTGAACTCTCTACGTGGTAGTTTCTTTGTAGCTGAACTCTCTACAATGTGACTTCTTCTAGCTGAACTCTCTACAGGGTGACTTGTTTTTAGCTGATCTCTCTACAGGGTGACTTGTTTCTAGCTGAACTCTCTACAGGTGATTTGTTTGCAGCTGAACTCTCTACATGGTGGTTTCTTTGTAGCTGAACTCTCTACAAGGTAACTTCTTCTAGCTGATCTTTCTACAGGGTGATTGGTTTTTTTGTAGCTGAACTCTTTACATGGTGGTTGCTTTGTACCTGAACTCTCTAAAAGGTGACTTCTTCTAGCTGAACTCTCTACAGGGTGACTTGTTTTTAGCTGATCTCTCTACAGGGTGACTTATTTCTAGCTGAACTCTCTACAGGTGATTTATTTGCAGCTGAACTCTCTACATGGTAGTTTCTTTGTAGCTGAACTCTCTACAAGGTAACTTCTTCTAGCTGATCTTTCTACAGGGTGATTTGTTTGTACCTGAACTATCTACATGATGGTTTCTTTGTAGCTGAACTCTCTACAAGGTAACTTCTTCTAGCTGATCTCTCTACAGGACAATTTGTTTGTACCTGAACTCTCACATGATTGTTTCTTTGAAGCTGAACTCTCTACAAGGTTATTTCTTCTAGCTGATCTTTCTACAGGGAGATTTGTTTGTAGCTGAACTCTCTACACGTGATTTGTTTGCGGCTGAATTCTCTACATGATGGTTTCTTTGTAGCTGAACTCTCTACAAGGTAACTTCTTCTAGCTGATCTCTTTACAGGGTGAATTGTTTGTAGCTGAACGATCTACAAGGTAACTTCTTCTAACTGATCTCTCTACAGCGTGATTTGTCTGTAGCTGAACTCTCTACAAGGAAACCTCTTTTAACTGAGCTCTGTACAGGGTGAATTGTTTGTAGCTGAACTATCTACAAGGTAACTTCTTCTAGCTGATCTCTCTACAGGATGATTTGTTTGTAGCTGAACTATCTACAAGGTAACTTCTTCTAGCTGATCTCTCTACAGGGTGATTTGTTTGTAGCTGAATTCTGTATAGGTGATTTGTTTGCAGCTGAGCTCTTTACAGAATGGTTTCTTTGTAGCTGAACTCTCTACAAGGTAACTTCTTCTAGCTGATGTATCTACAGGGTCACTAGTTTGTAGCTGAATTCTCTACATGGTGGTTTCTTTGTAACTGAACTATCTACAAGGTGACATCTTCTAGCTGATCTTTCAACAGGGTGATTTGTTTGTAACTGAACTCTCTACAAGAAAACTTCTTCTAACTGATGTCTGAACAGGGTGAATTGTTTGTAGCTGAACTCTCTACAGGGTGATTTGTTTGTAGCTGATCTCTAGAGATACAGGTTACTTATTTCTAACTGATCTCTTGAATTCTGTTCAGGGTGACTGCTCTATTAGGATGACTGCTCTATTAGAGTATCTCGATCTTGCACTTGCTGCACCAAGTTGGATTTCGTGTTATAACTCCGTGGCTTTAAGTCTGATTCTTCTACACCATTGAAGAGCCTTTCTAAGATGATAACTCCATCTGTACAGTGATTTTCAAAGCATTACCCCAAGCGGTTTATCTGGTAGGCGTGGCAAGCAGTCGTTTTTTATTAGCTAATCTTGATTGCATAATTGTTACACACTGTTGATTTTTTCGCTGTATCTTCCTAGTTTTTAGCTCGATTTCTTTCAAACCACAAAAGGTTTGAGGTTCAATAGTTAACCTATTCACCCACCGATTTTCAGCTTCTTCCATACGCGGTTTACCCTGTAGGCGTGACAACATATTGGTGTTATTTTTCGTGCATAATCGCTAATAACTCTTTGCCTGTTTATGGTATTCCAGCCAAAGTTGGTACCGAGATGCACCTTTATACCCCCCTTCTGTGTGCCAAATTTCAAGGCAATCGGATAACGCGTTCGCGTTTTATAGTAGTTTTTGTAAGTGTGCGAAAAGAGGAAGAAAAATAAGAAGAAAAAAAAAAACGAAGAAACTAAGCCAATTTTTGAAGTCGCATATCTCAGGAATTCCTGAAGCGATTTCGCGTAAATTTGGAATGTGGAGTACTGAAGTTGGAGGGAATGTACACAGCAAAGTTTGTCTTGTTTCATCAAGGCAGCACAGAGCTACGGAGGTGCGAAAATTGCGTTTTCTTTCTTCCTGTCAATATACTCACGGGGTTGCGCGCCGACTTCTTGGGCCGCACGACACACTACCGTGTGTCTCGATGGACCAGCATGTTGCATCATGCTAATTGCCCCCTGAGTAGACGCTTTCTGGTGTGCACATCTTTCTGAAGTACACCTCTCAATCATAAATGGCACTTTGAAATGTGGATAGTAGACACTAACAATGAGGGTACTTGTGTTAATTTACATCTATATTATGAATTATGATTATGATTAAAATTAATACAGGTAAAGGCAAAGCCTGTATACCAAACCAAAACAGCCAAGCTGGGTGCAGCCTCCCTACAAACCCAGGTTGAAGGGTTAAATAGCTTCATTAACATCATTGCAGCCATTTTTTAGCTGCATGCCACCTTAAGCTTTGATTTCACCCTGGGTTGACTACACACTTTTTCCCAACTTGGCTACTTAAACTACTTCTTTTTATATTACCAAAGCCAGCCTATATGGTTATAACAGGATAGTCAGGATTTTACCTAGCTATAATTATACTCTAATTCTGTAGGTTTTATCACCCCCAAATAGCTAGGATTTATCATAGCTACCTATATATAGCTGAATACTCAAATAGGTTGTATACATTATGTAGCTCTAATAAATATTATTATCCAACTCAAGGGTGGATCCAGAATTCAGAAAGAGGGAGTGCACCAGGTATATAGTAAGTATCTGTGGGACAATAGGAAAGTCTCTACCAGAGGTCATTCCTTGAACAGCAGTAAATAATAATAAGCAGGGATCTGGGAGCACTTTTTTATAAATTGTATTAATTGTAACAATGATCCTCTGTCTAGAGTAGTTGTTTGTATATAAATAAATGTCTTAAATTGTAGTACGTAGTAGTAAATTTTGTGAGTGGTCTTCATTAAACATAAGTTGTAGGAATCTGTCTCCAGCTTTAGAGGGTCTTCTTGCAGAACACTAGATCACTATGGGTATATAAGATTATTCAATGTAATCCTGGTTGGTTTTTGAGTTGTACTACAAAGACTTGATCAACCACTCCAATTAACTATAACCCATGGCTATACTACAGTAAAAATGTTTAATGGGGGTCGAAGGATTATTTGCTCTCTTTACAGCCATGAGTAGAGTGTTTAATAGTGTTGATGACAACCTCTTGATATTGTCACGGTGAAGCACTTCAGCCCTTGTGTTACTATTCTCAAGCCTGTTCTATATTACTTCCTAGAAACTTTGCTGTGCTACTATAGTTGCAGTAGTTTCCGTATCCTTGAAAGAAAAATCAAACTGAAGGGTCGTAACTGTTTATAGGTATGGATTGCATCTATCTCTAACAGGTCCACTTTAGAGTGGTTTGATAAAGTTTCATGTAGATATTGTTCTGGTTTGAGATAGAAGGCCAGTGCAAATAGACTATTTACCACTTTCAAAATAATCTACTGAAAATCCATTCATCTTTCAACTCCCTGAACATATGAAGATTAGTGCCGGAGCTAACTCATGTTTGTGTACAGTTGCTTTATAAACAATACATCAAACTGATTGTTTTTCTCCTCTCCATTTCCATACCAACTTGTTCTCCCACAAACTAGCCACTGTGTGCTTTTATTTTTCTGGTGGTTGTCTGATGCACTGGTGTAATGTAGTAAAACCCACAATCACTTTGTGAATGTACTATTGAGTGGGCTAAAAAAGTGCTCCACGTCTTGTATTCCTGCACATGTCAGACATACAGTAGGTGAATTTATACCTCTATAGATAGGTGTAAACATTGCATTGTCTATTCAAGGCTCACTAGCACTAGCTCAGGTAAAATTCTGTAGGAAACACCTGACCTTGATGATGACTCCCTATAAACTCCCAAGAAGGATGCCTCTGTCCATAATTCTGTGCTAACACCTTTTGATGATTGTCCTAGTGTAGACATACTTTCCTTATACATTAACTTTGTTTTTCCCTATAATTCCATGTACTGCTATGTCAGTGTACATCAAAAAAGAAAAAGAATAATGCCTGGTCACCTGGTCAATTTTGGTGAACTGGTAGAACCAGAAACATATATTTAACTTTGCACAGTCTAATAGCAAAAATGAGGTCTAATTCTGTATATGGTGTATAGTTTTTGAAGTGAAAATGTATGTTTTAGATACCAGAAATTTTAGATGCAATCAAAGGTGATACGTGTAACTAGATTCATAAAGCGGTCACTTGAAATTAGCAAAAATTTTATCCCTCAACATTTTCTACTCATATGCATGATGGTGCATCATTTGAACATTTACTGAAAGTGTTATACAGGCTACAGTTGGAGGGAAATTCCCAAGTAATATAGTGGTATACCTTTATGATGCCCAATTTGTTCTGACACAAAAGTCAGTAATACTTTTTTAAATTCAGATGGAAACCTTGCTGCCTCACATTTTATCTGCAGTTCTGAAGTGTTTATAACTGTCAGGTTAATTCAATCAACTGACACAGTCGTACACTGTAAAAAGCTGGTGATGCCCTCCAAAAAACACATCTTATATCACACTGAGAAGGCTAAACCTTTATATTGGGAGTTAGAATCTCTCTACAACAAGAATAACAGAATGTACAAAATATACGTGTACATGCCCCACAAGGAGCTTTGATATTGATTAACAGAACATGTTTTATCTGACTCCTAGTACTTTTGTCAAAGATTTACTGAGAGTTCCCCTTCACATATTGGACAAGCAAGCAAAATTTACATTTGTAAACTTCAGTTGTGCATGTATATACTAGAATTTAGAAGGACAGTACAGTTATCAAGAGTGTGAGCATGCATAATGTTAATTTAAATGGCTGCATGCTTGTGTCTGTCAGCCCTGAGCTTATTATATATGTGCCAGCAGTAAATAACGAGTGATCCTACAGAAGTGTATACACATCAGTACTGAGTATACAGTTATAACCTCAAAGGACTTGCCAAAGTGCCATTGGTGATATGCACATAAATAATCAGTAAATTAATACATAGTTGTGTTGTGTATGACTAGTGTCCACTGTAAAACCTAGGTACGTGCTCTTTTAATATTCAACAAACAGAATAATACGCTGTATCACTCACAGCAAATGAGCTGTGCTGTCTGCCTTTAGTAATTAATAAAGTTATAGGGAAAATACTTATACGTAGCTGACTAGCTGTGCAATAATATATTTTAATGTGGGCTACATTTTTAGAGAATGTATTAAGTGGTCTACTGTGAAGCATTTACTTGAACCCCATAAAAAACAATAATTATTGCAATAACATAAAAGAAGGTTTATTTGAATTGCTTTCAATGGTTTTGTACTGAAACAACCAATATTTTCATGATTGCATGTGTGATTGAATTATTATCCATAAAAAAATGTATTATATGACATCTTTTCTTCATAACTCCTTCTACTTGCTCGCATCACATTTAAATTGCCCCACAGGCAAACAACTAGACCACAGGGTATTAAAACTATGATACTGTGTGTGAATATTTGTTTCCTCTGTTGTATCACAAATTCACAGTACAGTAATTATAATAACATGTTATAAAGTGGATCGTAAAGATTTTTAATGGAATAAGTGACTTGTATACATGCATTAGTTCTAGAAGCACAAAATTCCATTCACTTCAACCACAACACACAATAATTTTATTAGAATCTTTGTACAGCATTTAAGTCAACCTGCCATTATGGTGATTCATGATCAGTTCATTTATTTTGTTTTAAACACAGCATCACATGATGTACAAATACAATATACTATTGTAACTTCTGTCTTCCAGAATCACCACAGTATTAATCATTGTACCTGCAGGTAGACTTTTGATAAAAACAAACCCCAGAGCCAGGTTATAAATCATCAAATAAATATTATATCTACAATGCAATACTATATTCCATAATCATCATTGTATTGTGCTTGAATATTGGTAAAAAGAAATTGAGTAAAAACAAGTCCAAAAGCCAGTTTGGCAGGCTTTGAGTAGAGATTTCCAACTAAACTAAATAATTAACATTCCATACATTCATTGGTATGAACAATATTGTGCATTTTGTCAGGGTCATTTTAGTGCAAACCCCACCTCAATCAGTGTTTCCTA
Source organism: Dysidea avara (assembly GCF_963678975.1). NCBI lineage: Eukaryota > Metazoa > Porifera > Demospongiae > Dictyoceratida > Dysideidae > Dysidea > Dysidea avara. The sequence goes on along the minus strand of NC_089280.1, from coordinate 16,689,295 downwards.
TCAAAAGATATAAGGAAAAGAAGTTTACAGTGTGATGATTTTTGTGTACAGCATTTCAATGCTTTTTATGTATATTGCATGGCACCAAACACAATATACAAAGTGTCATAAATCTAGATAGAAAACTAATAACGACAAGAAATTTTCACCACATATCTATTTTATGAAGAACAGCATATGAAGTAAGTAAAACCTCTCAAAAGTGACCACTTCTTTGTAGACTGACCACTCAGAATATTACATGAATAAAGCAAGTGATGCATAAATAAAACTGTGTATTATGTAATACTAAATATATATACACAGGTACTTAATGCATTTTCAAGGATAACTAACTAGAAAAATCGGTAATATTTTATAAATGGCAAGTACTGGCATCACAAGTCGCAATTAACACGTACTTCGGAAACATAACAATTAGATAACACAATGTAAGAGCAACATTATTTTTAAAAATAGATTTGTTTGGACACTGCTCAGCTTTATTTGTCACATTGTAAGCACTAAGGATGATAATTATTATATAACACAATGACATCACTGTACTACAAAGAGAAATTATAAATAGTTTCTGATCAAAATTACAATCACTGAAGCTGCTATAAAATGGATCAAAACAGCAGTAAACACACCAGAATATAACAACAGGTACGTGTGAAGCCATGTAAGGTTGGTATCACATGCCAGTCTCCACTTTTGAAAAGATTATGCTCAACCTTGAACCTTATTTTGCAATTCCGCGCAAGACAACAAACTGCTCACCTTCAAACTATACTTGCATCGATGCAGGGGGATGCCTTGAAGCCAAGGGTGATTGTAATGCTGAATTCTGAGCAGTGTTAGATGGCGATTTACCTTTAAAAGGGCCATATTTCCACCCGTAATCCAACATCAATCGTCCTCCAACTCGTCCTCCAATCAAAAAACACATGGAAAAATCGAAATCAGCATATACGGTTTGCCCAGAACCACTTTCTTCGTCCTCATCAGCAGCAGATTCACGCGGAAACACTCGGAAACTTCGACCATCACAGGTGCCACATTCTTCCAATTAGAATTACGTACGCAATTATTTGTATGGGCTTCCTATGGGGATTTTTATTTCTCAAACTTTGATTTGCTGTATTTCAATAAATACCGCATGGATTTTAATCCAGTAAAGTGCAATACAAAGTACGAAGCATTGGCTACCATTTACTGGAACGGCAGCTTGTGAAACGTTTATTGAAGGTGTATAATTTAAGTAGCAAAAATATGTGTGAAAAATTGGTAGGTTGGAAATCGCTACTTTGAGGGTATTTACAACACAGTGGTCCTCCGATTATCCGGCCATTGATTAACCGAACTTTCAGTCATCCAAACTGTAGCGATGATTGCTCTATTAGAGTATTTTATATTTTATAAGGTGTGCATTCTATTAGAGTAATTGAGCAAGGCTCTGTATATAAATGAATGGGTTTTGATTATCCGAATTTTTCAATTATCTGAAGGCCCAATGAGTTCGAATAATGGAGGGACCACTGTATATACAAAAAGTGAAATCCACAGATGCTGTAAATTATGGTGTGGCTTTTAAAGCCTGGGTGAAAAAAAGACTGAAATCAAAGGTGATGGCCAAGAAATGATGTTAATGCTATACTAGTATAGAAGACACCATTAATTTTATTACAAGTACCTAAGTGTTCAACAACAGCATAGAAAGAGAGAGCTCCTATCAGGGCGTGAGCAAAACATTCAAAGTCTTAATAAGCCATGGAATGGAGTGACAGTTTATAAAGTTGTTTTGAGGCTTCATAGATGTGTGGGAATGGTGTCATTAGCCAGTGCCAACATGGCTGTCTAGGTCTACAGTTATTTATATCATGGTGAAGGTGACAAACTAAATTCATGGTTTGTTTCAGAAGTATTTTACCAGCTACCACAATGGTTTAATCTAATAAAGCAAGGTACAGAAAACAGACATACCTGTTACAATTGGCTTGCAATCTGATCACTTCTATAGAGAAGTGTTGATATAGATGCTGAATAAGGTGTGAGGTGTAATGCTATACGATATATATATTTCACACTGCCAGCTAGCTATCTACTTGCATAACTCCATACATATTACACACACACAAATTACTATATATTACCAAATATGAATGATATTTACATACCAAAAAATAGGAATTCATAACAGTTTACAATTGTCTCAGTCTAATTTGACAATGAAGAAAAGGGATGGTATATTTACAGCATAGAATGTGTTGGCTGCTTCAGTGTTTATACTTAGCAAACCACTGTTGTTTTCTGTGAGTAGTTTGCTGTTGTTTTCTGTGAGTATATCTCCAATTATTTGATTGTTTTTTCACAGATCTATTTGCAACCCTAAACAATGAGGAAGAATTTTTAATGGCTTTACAAGATCCATTTGTTTCACAGTCAATAAAACCTGAGACATCGATATCACAAGACATCAGTAATTCAATCTTAGAGAGTCCAATATTGAAAGCATTACAAGTACATTAAAAGAAATGCTTTTTAATTCGTGCACGTATCATAATTGTTGCTTAACATGATCACATGTCACCAATAATGATGTTGATAATGATAACGATGCTTTCACTTCTATGGTTTCTCCTGTTTTTATTACTTGAACAAGAGTAATCTTGTTTTCCAATACATTGAGACATTGAAGCACATCTCCATTAAGACATTCACCGATAGAATAAGATTGACCTTTCCACATGTTATTAGAGAAAAGATTCAATGACAGTGATGTGTTATTGTTTTGTAGCAAGGCTGACATGACAATTTTTCTGGTATCACTATTGGACTTACTAGATAATGAAACTGTAGTATCAAGAAGAAGGTGATTGTCACTCCATGATATGCCCAGTTTCTGTAAAGTACTATTATACTGAAAATATTCACTGACAGCCATTATGATATCATCAAAAATTTTATCACACGCAACATCAAGCTGTGTCATTAACAAGGTTTCATTAACCAATTCACCAAGTGGAGTTGTCCCAATATTAATATATAATATATCATTGGCCAGCCAGTTTACCTCCATCATCAGACATTCTAGTCCTCAAAGGTAGTGATGCTGAGTTGATGGTGGTAATGTTAATCACCTTTCTGTCTCTTACTGCTAGAGCACGAGTAATCAGTAACTTAAAGCTTTGGAGTGTATCATTGATTAGGTGTGCACTGGTGCTGGTAGCTACTGTGGCATCTCCAATTATGTCATTGTATGAAAAGTTCATTGTTAGTAATGAGGTGTTTTGTGTAAAAAAGCAGATATAAGGATTACTTCAATGTCACTGTAATGTTTACAGGGCAAAGGAACAGTAGCATCAAGGAAAACGTGATGGATCTGGAAATACCAGCAAATAAGGCAAAAATGTAACCATGATATACTCAGTTTCTGTAAAGAGCTATTATTCTTAAGACACTCAATGAATGCTTTTATGCCAACAACAGTAATTGCATTGTGTGAAATATCAAGCAACCATAGTGTTGAATTAGCTTGAATGGCTTCACCAACTACTTTCGTTCCAACACTAGTTACCTTATTATAAGACATGTTAAGACTTATAAGTACACTATTGCCTTTAAGATATTCACTAATAGCTATAGCTCCATCATCGGATATGTTGTTGTGTGAGAGAAATAGTGTTTTTAATGACACATTTACTTGTAATGCATTTAACAACCTCTTCACTCCTTTACAGGATATACCAAGATGTGATAAATCAAGATGTGTGATTGAAAAGTTTCCTTTAAAGTTACAATTGATAATTTCTACTTTGTAATCTCCACTTTTGTGTGATATGCAAAATGATGCCTTTTTGCTGTAAACCTTAAGTTTAAATAGATTGCTAGCAGCTTCATTTTCCAAACACATTATGGAAACTTTAATATAACTTTCATCTCTATCAGTGTCATACATTAATACTCCAAATGAAATATATACTGTAGGCTTGTATTTAAGAATACTATAAATGTAAGCAATCATAATCAGCTTTGATTTAGGAGTCATATTATGTATAAAGTTTACTTCTATCACAGTGGATTTAATTTGAATGGTTTCTAATATGCTAATGATTCCTCTACTAGTAATATCATTTGCTTTCATGTCAAGGTTTTGTAAAGTACTATTTTTCCTTAGGGACTGACTAATTGCTATAGCTCCATCATTAGATAAGTCATTCCATGAAAGATCCAATGCTTGTACTGTCTGCTATTAAGGTGTATGTGCATGTGTGTGTAGTGTAGTTGCATTGTTGGTTAAAAAAGCTGATATAAGAATAACTTCAGTGTCACCATATGCATCAGTAGTGTTTACTGGACATATTCCATGACTGAACTGTACCATCAAGAACAATGTGTCCGGTACACCATGTAATGCACAGTTTCTTTAAAGTATTGATCTTCTTAAGACACTCACTGAGTAGTACTATAACGTCATCACCATAAACTTTAATATACGCAATAATCATTTGTCGTAATTTTATTAAGTCTTCCTTAATGGCTACACCAATTTCTAATCCACTGATATAAAATATATCAATTTTTGATGCTCTGATATTAATTTTATTTTGTGATATATCAAGATTTGTATCAGAATCCGTATTTTCAAGGTTTTTACTGATAGTAGTAGCTCCATCACCAAATAAGTTGTGTGAACGGTTCAGTGATAATGACATGTTCATATTTAAGGAATCAAAAATCTTCCACACTCTCTTAAAAGTCAAATCATAGTGTGAGAAATTAAATGCATAGTTATCTGTTAGACAACAACTAATAATTTCTGCTTTGTAAACTTCACTTTTATTTGATATATCTAAAGTTTGTCTTGTAAGTGTTGACCAATTACCATCAGCTACATGCATCGCAGTGCTATTAATAGCATAACCTGTACTAGTGTTAAAATAGTCGATCTCATTAAATGAAATATGAAGCTCAGGTTTGTATTTAATTTTTTTTTTATTAGCACTTTACAGTGACCAGCACTGAAGGTCTGACAGCAACATGTGCTGCAGCCTTAGGATTACCTAACCTAATTTCAGGGACTTAGATCTAATGACTTGACTTACTGATTAAGGAAATCATAATGGTCAGCAATCATTATCATTCCAAATTTGGAAATGACATTATGTAAAAACTTTAACACATTTATAGAATAATTGGTTTGAAAAGTATCAAGGATCATCACGATTCCTTTACGAGTAATGCAATTTCCTGACATGTCAAGTTCCTGTAATGTGTGATTGTATTTGAGGTACTCACTGATACCTAAAGCTCCATCATCAGATATGTCATTACTTGAAAGGTTTAAAACTTGCAAAAATAAATTAGGTTTAGTGGCTCTCAAAATGGTTATTCCTCCAAGATTAGTGATATTATTCTCTGACAAATTTAGATATCGAATTGTACTGTTCTGTGTAAGACACTCACTGATAGCTATAGCTCCATCAATAGATATGTCATTTAATGAAAGATTTAAAGTCTGCACTGTGGATGAAACATTGTTTTGTAAAAAAGCTGATATAAGAATTGCTCCAGTGTCACCATAATGTATATTGGACATATCCCATGACTGAACTGTACCCTTAAAAGGCACTTACTGATAGTTATTATGTAGTTATGGGGTGCCGTTCGTATCAAAATTATAACAATATAATAAGTATAAAAGACTAGGTTATATATGCTTGCTGTACATATATGTGACTGGATTTTGGAAAAACGATCCAAATCGCACATTAGAAGTTCCGAGATAAACGGTTTTCAAGAATTGAAGCCAGCATAACTCTCCAAGGATAGCAAGCACGCGTATGAAATTTACACAAAAGATGCATCAATCTGTTACCTTTCGAGCCACTTGCAGTACTTGTAGCTGCTTGTACAGTTTCCCGCCAAATAAGATAGAAAATCTGAGCAGTTGGACGAGCGAAGTAGTATCACGAGTGCTCACAAAGGGGTGGAGGCTGGGGGGTGGCGGGGCATATCAAAACTTGCGTAAGATATTCCGGATTTCCGAATGGGTCACGCCCGTTTCATATAAAATAACACCATCTTTTCAACAAAGCGCCATAACTTCCGCGTACTCTGGTTGACAGACAAGAGGTTTGGTTTATCGGACTCCTTGATGAAAGGCGATTCGATTCATGCGTAAATTTTGTATGTAGTAACGAAGGGGAAGCTAAAAAGGAGCCTTGTACCGCGAAATTTACGTGTTCATGTTTCAAGAAGAAGGAAACATGAACTGCTTGACCCGCTAAAAATATTTCAAAATCTTTTTGTTCAAATGTTTGACATAATATTTACGGCCAATCAAAATTTTCACAATACATTTCCTATGGGGAAGCCATATAAATACAGTGGCCATTACAGCCCTTTCCCGAACTTGTAATGGAGCCAAACTGTACGTGTCTGTTGTTGACACCTTTGTTGTTACCAATAATCATCTGATTGGCTGAAATGTTAACTCTGTTGAGAAAAAATCCACTTTTAATTTTTAGCTGTTTTTCAGGATTCAGCTCAACGTGAACATACTATAGCACTGCAAACACCAGATCATCCTCTAATAATAAACTCAACCATGTCTACACTTCTAACAATTACACCAGGAACTTCTATTTCAACAGAATATCAAGACTGTGGAATAAATTACCATCCATCGATCTAAGCCAGCCACTATCAGTCATTAAAGTCAACATCTACAAGTATCTACATCAACACTTCACACTTCATTTTTCAGCTGACAATCCTTGTACGTATCATTTTTGTTGCAGATGTAGTAATTGTTATAACGTAGGTTTATCTAGCAATTTCTCGGTACTTTAGTTTTGTAATTAAGTAAATTAAGTTTTAACTTTTTCGGGCTGCCAACACAGGTTGTTGGTTGACCCTCAATACGTTTACTGTATTGCATAGGCGGCGGAAAGGGGGGGGGGCTAAAGCCCCCCCTCAGAATGATATCACACCGAAATTACTGATCTTTCTTGGAGTGGGGCTGAAAACCGTGATAAAGATCGAGATACTCTAATAGAGCAGTCACTCTAATAAAGTAGTCAGTGTGTAGCGAGCTATGTAAGGATTTTTATGTAGTTTATCAGCTGGAAATGGTAGCTGGTGAGGTGGAGACCTCTTGTCAGTTGGTTGTGACCTTTTTTTTTTTTTTTTGGTCTCACCTTACCAAACTATAGAAATATGTCTGGGTCAGCTCAGCGGAACCCCCCCTCATATCAACTACTTCCTCCGCCGCTGCTGTATTGTAAAGTATTAATTATATAACCAAGTACTAAGAATAATACGAAACGCGGTTAAAATTACGTCATAAATAAATAAATAATTAATAATTAATGTTTGAGAAAACTACGAGGCCTAGAGACATGAACTAACCGGGGATAGATTCGCCTATGAATGAAGGCACAAACGTATAATCGTCGCTCTTGTTTGTGCTGATGACTTGACCATACGTGTAATTCTATATAACGCCCAGTACCACACCCTTGCTTAATTACTCACGTATTGCGCGAAGAAGATTAGTGATGCCCGTGCAGGAGAGCCAGAAGCCACTTGTGTAAACAAGAAGATTACAAGTAAGTTTTTATGTTTGTAACATCTCAAGTCTCCATGCCAGCTGCCAGTGGATTCATTCACGTAAATAAACAATACTAGAAAGGCATTAAACTGACATATGCCACGCTCTTTACAATAAGCTTACAGTTACATATAAAATACAAGTAAACAATTTTGTCTTGTGCAGCTGGCATGGCGAACTTTCTTTGTGTTGGTGTCAGGCAATTCAATACGTGCTTAATCTTTTTTGCCTTCACCTGGCCATATCAATAAATATGACGCATTAACAATACATTTAAACATTTTACGAATTTAAATTACGGAAAATAATACCGTGTTTTATACAATACGCCATAACTTCCGCATACTTCAATTTACGGAGATAAGGTTTTGTTCATCAGACTCCTTGATAAATTCCGCATCTTGTGATATATAAAGTTTTAAGACACGACCAAGGAATAAGAGAAGGGAGGGCCTTAAACAGCAAAAATACGCATCCAGGTACGAAATAATGTAGTGAAAAAACACAGTTTTTTCACACATTTTCTGTCACATCTTTGTAAAATAGCCTGTTACAAAAAAAGTTCGGGTGGATTCGTAATCAGTGTGATTCAACACGTAGAATGATACCAAGTTTAACTAATTTGGCTGGTTATTAAGCGCCGCCTTTTTGGGGTTTGCGTGCTGTGGTAATGGTTTTTTGTATGGGAAAAATGTATGGAGCGTGTTTGATGGCGGAATCAACAGTGAATAACTGCCTCTATAAAAGCGCTACAATAAAAGTTCGGGTTGCATTGATTAGATAAATTCATGGGCTTTATTTTCATGTATGGTGTGTCGGGCAAATTATGAATTCTAATGGACGCTTTTTTGCGTTTTCTAAATTTAGCGTAAATACATGTATTTCCATTGGGAAAAGAACAGCGGGCATTACAAAAATTTTCATGACAAATTCATACATTTAGTTTGACCAATGTGAGGCTGCCAACAAGGATTCAAGATGGACATTGGGCTGTTTTGGTGGATATATCACAAGAATTGAGGCTAAAACTTTGTTCTGTGCAAAGATTTTGCTCTGAGTAGTTCAGTTGACAATCCTCATTGGCCTTTTTTGATATGCGTAGCTACTAGGCTCTAGTGGCTTGGCTGTCTTCCTTTATCTGGTTCATCTGGCTTGCATACGCCTACAGCATTGAGTAGCTATCTCCTGCAAGTTGTGTATGCATAACTATAGTGTGTCACCCATCACTGTGCCATTGCTACATCACTGATGAACCTTACTTAGCTCTAGTTGATGTTGATATGCATTGCTGTATATTGGCTAATAATTTTTATCTGCATGGTGATGTTGCCTATAATGTATTGCTGCATACAATACTGCAATAATGTATAGTTCTCTCCTGTATGTTTTGTATACATATACTTTGTACACATCACTGTGCCATTTATACCACACCAATGATGTACTGGCACTTAGCTACTGGTGGCCTTTAGTTACGATGCCACTATTGTGTTATATCTGTCACTACTGTGACATATTGAGTTGATTTGGGGATAATGCATTCACCACCTAATAGCCTCACCGGGGAGCTGTCACGTTGGTGTATGTACTTGGTTATATGTGACGCGGTCCTAGTAATAATAATAATAATAATGTTCATAATGCCCATAAAAACAAGTGTTTTTAAGCATATCTTTGTAAACTAACCTGTTTAACAATTTGTACGGTCGGAGTCTTATTAAGCATCCTTCGCTGCGTAGTATGATACCAAATTTAGCGAATTTGGTTGAGGATAACAACTTGTAAATTGGGATTTTCCCTCCGAGATAGTTCAATTTGAACGCCATTATGCAGCGAGAAGCCCCTCGCCGCAAAATTAAAACCTGTATCACGTGTACATTTATTAATACTTATTTCGAAATACAGTACTGCATTTGAGCATACAAAATACTAGAAACACTACTCTCAGTCCCTTCCAGCGTGGGTCTAGTAAGGTTGCATCCTTTCAAGGGCTTTACAGCGTCGAAATGAATGGATGACATGTGAGTTATCTATATCCAGTTGTGTTGACAGTCGATTTGTGCGAGATTTTGTGTTTATGTAATGCGCATATCAACGTTTTGCCCCACTACTATGAACACGGGAAGAGGTGGGGGATAGGTGGGGATTTGAACATTTAAAAATTCTTATCCCCACTACCTGGGGCTATTTTGATGTCGAATCCCCCACTTATCTCCCAGTAAAAGACCACGAAACACCCGCTACGTGCCCTCGTAGCATCAAATACACCACCACCTGGGGCAAGGTTTGAGGTCGATTCCCCAGTAATCCCCGCCTAGCCCCCACTTCTGCCCGTGTTCATAGTAGTGGGGCAAAACATTGATAGGTGCATAAGTATGATACTGTGTTGGGATTCAGTAGCCATATCAAGAAGTTTGCGGAGATTTGGTCCAGCTGCACCGATTTGTTCACTATAAGTTGCACAGTTTCTATTGTACTGACACTTTGTACTCACATATCTTTTCACTCAAAAGACGAATTTCAGATTCGCAAGTACCATGAGAAAGAGCAACTCTTGACGAACAGGATGGTATCAAGTGAAGCTCAGTACATGAAAACTCCGCTCGTCATTTTCACAATAAAAGAACACAATCATCTGCAATACATTTCCAATGGGCATTTTGATTATTCCAATAAATTCATTCATATCTCGTGACATGCTTGGATTATCCCGGATTCGCTGCTAGATTCTTTTAGCTTATTCTTGAGCGATTCCAACAAGCCATAGTGAGCACATGTAGCGTAAACTATCACTCGTCAAAACAATGGCAAAGTTGGAGGTTAAATATGTGCGTGATTCTGAGCGAGATTATTGCTTCGATTTGGCATGGACTCCGTCTGGCTAGGTCTGAGTAGTAACGCACAGCAAGTCTTTAACTATAAATAACTCCTTAGAAGTAATACAGAGCTTTAAAACAATTTTATTAAAGAAGTTCTGTATGCGTACTAAAATTCTAATGTTCCATTACACCTGTCATGAATACACTATACGTAACATAGACAGTCTGTGATGACTCCTTTAAGTAGAAATCTCTCAAAACCTACAAAAGTGGAAAAATAGCAACAGTAAAGTCTTTAATCAATGAAATATAACAAGTAAAAATAATTGCAGCTGCTAAATTGCTTTGATTATAATTAGACTTATCACCTGCAGCTGGCCTCAAACTTCCGTTTTTGAGCCAAACTTCCTGATATGCAAGGACAATGGTCATGGTTTATACAAGAGCCACGTAGGCACACCGGTTTTGTAAGTATCACTTGCCACGTAGATGTCCATTTCCAGCAAAGTTGTTGCTACGATAATTTCAGTACTGGTTCCCCAAATGTACTGCTTTTTTATGTTCTTAAGGTGGCTGTTGAAATTATTCTGGTAAATTGCTTCATGGAGAGGTTTAAATAATAACTTATTGTCAGCTTCAAATTCACTCATGGCCTTCCTTAAATGTGGATGGTAGTCTTCAACACCAGTTAGTGATTTAGAGAGAGCCCTAAACAGACAATTGCCATCTCCCAGAACCCTGTCAATTTCCCTGCCTTGTGAACTGAGAAATGGCTTTAAAATGGCATAACCAGTAGCAGAGCAGTTTGCTGACATAGGCTTAACCATATCATCTGGTATGACCATGTCTGGTACATTGAGCCAGGTGGCTTCAGGAAGGTTGGAAACGGAGAACACATTTTCTACACACTTAAATCATAGCAGACAGTAAGATATAAATCGTGTGCATACAGTACCTTCATAACATCCATGCTTGAATATTTACTACTCCCTATGTCAGGTTTTATTGCTAAATGAATGTATACATGTGTGGGTGACTGCTCTGTTTACATAATATGTAACCTGGTTTCTTTGGTTGGTCCACTTCATTGTTTTTGTGGGTCTGACTAATTGTTGTTTGCATATTTGTACATGCGCGTTGGATGCATACCTTCTTAAGCTTGCCAGGTCCACCAAATTTTGTACTGTCATGACAGTATTTACATATTTTACAGTTTGCAGCAGTGCAACCAGCACATTCCCCACATCTAGCTCGTTTGTGGCCTATTGGAAAATTAACAATGGAATCATTTTGTATCCAATAAATACCTGTTGTGATCTTCTTGACAGCATTCTCAGTGGTACTCTTGTCAGTTTGCTTAGTTATGGGGGTGATCTTCATGTTGGCATCCTGATTATTATCTGAAATATTTGGTATTTGCATATATATGTATAATTATAATTCTGCATCATGACACCTCGTGTATTTATACCTGTTGGTACTTGAGCTGGTGATGGTGGAGCTGAGTCATCTTCTGTTTGAGATTCAGTAACTTGGGACAATCCTGTGACTTCTACTTGTTGTTCTGTCATTTCTTCACCAGCATTTAATTCCTTTGATATAAATTACATTGTGCGTGTAGTGTGAGTATCTCAAAAGTTATATTCACATTAAGCTGATACCTCAAATGTTGAATGAATAATACCACAGCTCAAAGTATGTCTCACTAATCACTCTCTTAAAGTATTTCAGTACGCTGTAGCGCTGTGTATTGGACACCATTTTATAAACTAAACTTGCAAAATCAGTTCTTCACAATTACTGTGCAGTACTAGTTAGGTATAATCAAGCCCTTTGACGTATCAGAGCAACCTGAGACAATGTTTCTTCCAGCGAAACATTTAATGACTAACAGACACATCCAGCCAAGTATAACTCAACTATGGTTAACAATTTAAGTTTGGGATGTGCATTGTTGTCTACCGCATCAGCTATACAACAATACAGTATCATAGATTTACGTTTCCTCTTTGTCTCATTTCTTCCATGTATTTGTGGGTAACATGTCAATTGCTTCTTGTGCTGGTCATCACAGTTTGTAATAGTTAATTATGTATTACACATTAGAAAACACCTCCATAATAAGGATAGAAATTTTGGTCCCAACAGGTTGGAAAGAGGTAACCCTCTATATTACACACAAAGTGACCAGAAATCTGGGTGGTCCCAAGGTGTCCATTATATAGAGATTAAACTGTATTTCTTTCATAAGTGGACTGATTGCATTTTGTACCATTCGTTGTAATAGTGTGTAACAGCTACTTTTCAGTAATTGATAGCCAGGGAGCAAAAATGCTTCTATATTCTCAGATATCAGCTCAATGTAAGCATATTGTGTGTGTAATTTAAAGGTACTATATAGTTTATCATGAGTACATTGCTTACATGTACTGATTTGTTCATAGTAGCATATATACTCTAGGTAGCAAATAACCCTAGGATATTGCAAGTTGCATAGAAGTCACTGCTATTTGCACTCATAAAATTGGTGAGTGGCAGTATTACGTGTAAGTGTGCATGCTTCAACACCACTGTAAGTACGTATATCAAACATTATGGTAGACTAAGTGCTGTTTAGTAGGGTTCCCCCTTAAAATAATGTGCACCGCTAAAAACGGTGCATCTAAAAACCATCATAGAAAATTTGTACGTGATGAAAATGACTCTATTCAATATGAAATATACCATTAAAACAAGAGAACACTTACAGGCATCTAGATGTAGAATTTAAAAAAATGTTGAGACCTATCATTTTGTCAAGGTTAGAGGCCAAACAAAGCAGCACATGGCCACCATTTTACACCACAATAACAGGTGGAACGTGCCTTTTGTGATGTCTAGTTTTGTCTACATTCTGCACTAAATGGTCATCTTATTCTTCATTCCAGGAAATCATACGAAAGTACTGTATCAGCACTTTCATTGAAGGAGTGTATGTACACATGACCTGATAGCTGCGTTGATCAGTGGTGAGTATCATATCCTTATGTAATTCACCATTAGTCATGCATAGCTGTACATACACTGTATGCATACATACCTCAATCTGACTGTTGGTAAGCTTGTCTAAAATTTTCTCTTTCTCTTCAGCACCAGCATGCCTACACCAATCACATAAGCAATATACGTATGTATATATGGGAGAGTACCGTATACCTACAAAATTTTGAAGGACACTTTTTTTTGTAGTTACTTAACTGTCTGCAAATTTTTCATCCTTGAAAATTAAGATTAGCTATGCACATGCTATATAATACAGGTAGCCTGAGTGAAGACAATCAAATGGTCCACAAAATAATAAAATCTGTTGATCTGCAAAATTTGTATGTATATATATACCTTCAAGATTCATATGTATATGGTATCTATCGCCATGTTGTGCTGTAAAAGATGACAAAGCTTATTTTCATAAACTTGTAGTATTTGTTTGTTTCCTTATTGCAATTACGTAGTTCAGCTGCCAAATGATAAGATGTATGGTTTACTGTTAATTTATTAATCCTACTTGCCATACCAAAACAAATCTTGTAAGTAAATCACAGCATGTAGTTGAAATAATTAAACCAAAAAAATGCTTCAATTGTAACGTTGTTTTGAGATACGTAAGAATGTATGATTTATGCTCACAAGATATCAATACAATTATCACAACAATATTTGCACACCACTAAAGAATATACAATAGACTAGCACTCTTTCAATTTCAGAATGCTCAAATGCAGGTTTTGCTTGTTAACGTAATGACATGCAAAGTCAAAAATTTTGGGCAGTATTCCGCTCTCTATTATTGATTTATTAGACACACTTTTTATGGAGTTATCCTTCAGGTTATAAGTCATGTCTTTACTAGGCCCAGTTGAATTGATGCGTGCTTTTGTGTCTGAGATGATCTTTGCAGTTAAATGTGAAACTATAGTAACCAGTCTATGTTACGCAGAAAGGAAGCTGTTTAAAGTTTTGCACAAACATCTTCTACAGGACTATACAAGGTAGATACTCTCCTTAACATATTAGCTCTTGGTAATCTAATAGTGTACCGTAAGACATGACATTTTGACAAAATTGATAAATTCGTCAAACATCCATAAGTGCCTTTAGAAGTATGTGTTAACTTATGTAGATTTATGATTTCGATAACTTTTAATTCATCAAAGCTGATGAGTATGGATTTGTAAAATTTTCGTCCCATTAAACTTTTCTGTCATACAGTACATATACAGTGGAACTCTCCATAATGGACACTTGGGGACCAAGTTAGACTCTTTGCAGGATTTCCTCTTTCAGAAGTAATACGTATTGAGCAGACTTGTATTATGAGAGGTTTTTTAGGCTGTGTCTGTAATTCAGAAGAGAGGCTCCACTGTATACCCTTTATTAATTATGTCTTACGTACCTTAAAACATTCCCATTCCTTTTCCTACCGGGTAATTTTGTTGTCTTAATAAATCTCCGTTGATGCTCCAAACACTTTCCTGGTGGTAAATTCTCCTTTTTCCTTATAGGCTCTGGTGGCTTTGTGACTTTGGTAGCAGCAATACATGTTGATATGGCTTGATGTAGAAGTGCATTGATGTGATCTAGGTGTGGCAGAATTTTGCTGTTGGTGCTATTAACATAAGACTGCAAATCCTTTTGTAGGGTGTTGAATGTTTGGAATTGAATTGAATAGTCTGTAGAATAAGAGTACAATACATTACAGTTAAACCCCAACATGAGTAGGATGTCCTTGTTATCATCAAAGCTTCAGGCTGAGGCTGAGGTGATGATAACAATCATATCCTAAGCATATAGGTGTAGTTTAACCAGCTTCTATCCTAAGCAGTACTTGACTTCATAAACAAAGCTGATTGTTGATAATGATAACTATGTGTCATGACACACTGTTGTGTAATTATGTTGATTTTGGGGGCACTACGGAAAAATACAGGCACCAACACAGCCACAAGGAAGCCGCATAATGCTATCGCAAACTGTTGTCAGCATTTTAAAGGCAAGTCCATGATGCATGCATTGTACGTACTGCACTTGGTGAAAGGCACATCTCGGGATGAAGCGACATCAAACAGTGAACAAATCAAGCCTGTAGCCTTATCCATTGTTGAGTTATGTTTGGCTGGAATCAGTTCATTATTCAATCAACGTAAAATTTTGTTAAATAGAAAAAGTTAAAATTCCATAAAAACTTTTGAAAGAGTTTGGAGTTGGTCTGAAGACATTTTTGAGCTTGGCTGTGCCTAACCAATGCTGCCAAGCTGTCATAAATGGAAATCGAGGCTATAGTTGAAATTGACAACTTTACTATTCAGTAATTGAGTGTTTTCAGACACAAAATTAATCATCATACAGCACGGTAGTACTGTATATTAGGGACCACAAAGAACCGGGCTTTTCCAGCTAAAAACACCACCCTAAAACCAGTATGGTTAGCCTGTTTCACAGCATTACAAACTAAGAACAACATAGAAGGGCAGGGCTCGAAAATATTATCAAGATTAGCCCCTATGCTAAAAGCCTCAGTGAAGAATGAGTATCCATGAAAATAAAATTGCTGAAATTTGTCAACCCACAAAAATTACATACCTCAAAAATATGTACGTATACAGTATCTATGTACACTATGCACCTCTCTGGGGATCAGCTACTGACTCTGCATAAGCTGCCAACTCTGTATAAGCTATGCTTCCATTTTCTTCATCCTCAATTCTGTCATATTGCTCTTCTGGAATTTCTGGAACTGCTGATTCTGTTTGCTCTTGCTGTTTCTTACGTTGAATAGAATGCACACAGTGGATGTGCCTACAGATGTGGCCATTGTTATAATTGTAGCATCTGTTGTCACATTTGTACATATGAATACAGAGGCAGCTACATTCCTTTGCTGTACAAATCATCTGATTTGATGAACACTCTTCACAAGGATCATTTTGGCATAGCGTAATAGTATATTCCTCTGGGGTACTCCCTGATATGCTTTCAACATGCCACATATACCACTGTCCACTTCCTAAAATAATAAAGGTTTTATAAACTATTATTATTACTGCTTTACCATGTCCAGCACTGAAGGTCTGACAGCAACTTGTGCTGCAGCCTTCAAGTTACATACCTAACTTAGTAAACACGAATTAAAAACTGCAACATAAACATATGTATTTAACACAGCTAATAAGGCAAAACAGAAAATGGGCCAAAAAAGGATAAAATCCTTCCTACTGCAAATTTGAACTGCAGGCCACCCAATGTCTAGTTGAGCGCCACACTCAATTTCCTCCAGAAGGGATGGATTTTCTTCCTTTATGATATAAGAAAAACTATAACACTCTGGGCATGAATTTATTTAGGAGGAGAGGAGAATGCAAGTTTTAACGAAAGTCTCGGTGTACATCAGCAATAATTATCAACAATTGTAATAATGAATGAAATACAGGACATGTGCATTTAGTCAGTTACAGTATAGCTAAGTACCTGAGAATGCATCAGGAACAGTAATAACCTGAAATTACTTCTGCTCATTTTCAAGTACGTACCTGAGAATGCACCAGAGTCTAAAATAATTTTCCCAGGGCATTGTAGATGTCACATGTGTAGCAATAAGGGACATGGATCTTTACACTGTCGCCCCTTACTCTGCTAAAACTATTGTCCCCCCCCCCCGACAGTAATTTCCTAGATGAAGGCCTGGCCCTGTTACTATGCATATATGTAACATCAATGCATTTCCGTGTTCATTTATTTCAGTGAATTACCACTTGTGTTGCTAATAGAACCCTGTGTTTTGAAGTCTAGAGTACAACTTGATGCTCTTGACAGCTGCTTGCAGCATGCAGTGTTGAAACAAAGAGCATTAATATACCATAATTTAGTTCTGCTGATATATTCATATATGTAGTAACCTTGGGTGACACTTAACCTGTATTGTGGTCCCATGTAGTTGAGCAGGTAAGGATATTAGATAACCTCTAAGTTGTACCAGAAGACTGGTATGTAGCTCTGTGAATTAGCAAAAACTACTTTTGCAATCTTAAAAGAACAGAAAAACAACAAACTGTTGTATGGTTGTCTATTGTGTTTTCAGATTTTTTTGTATGACAAAACCCTGACCCTGCTCTTCTTTTTGTGTGTACAAGGGATCTTTTTTCAACACAGAATGGGTGTGGTACAAGATGTGTTGTTGTGTGGTTGTTATATCACACCACTAAAGCTGGCCAGCCCGGTTACTACAGTATTTAAACAGCCTTCATTTCTCACATGTACTAGTTGCTTTAATGTGCATTTTTTTACTTGCATGGCCATAAATGTCTAGGATTGTGGCAGTGCTGTGGACAAACATACAAGAACACACACTATTTATTTTTGCAAAAGAATTACTGAATAGACTTTTGGCCGGCTGTGGTACATACAGTACCTGAAACCTTTAATACATTAGTAGAGCCTCAATCAAAAGCACTAAAACAAGACTCATTTGATAATGCACAATCCCAAATTCGTGCAGACGATTACTTGTGATACTATATAATGTAATAACAGAGAATTTAACAATAATTGTATAGCAATTCGTCAAATTCTCCCTCTAAAAATTTTATTTAGTGTATTCTCTAATACAGTGTTGAATTGTAATGTAATGATAGTAGTTATTGGGTTCACCTGTATGTTAGCATCAAGTTATTTAATAGTATTACACTGTACATACTACATAATTATGTTGCTGTATGTGTACTTAGTAACTTCTCACTGTGCTATTGTATATGTACATAGTTGTTAATACATATACAAACCTTCACTTTTGCTGCAGGTATCATAAGACCTCGCTGATGATGATTCATCTCCTGCTTCACTTTCTTGTGTAATGCTGGTGGTAGCAACCGATTCATTTTATAATGAAAAAATGCGTCCTTCTCATATTGCAAGAGGTGATGGATAAGAAAATCCACTCTACGGTTGACTTTTCCGTTCAGTTATGTGGTCTTCAGCTGGTTGTGAAAACTGTACAACATAATAATATTATTATGTATGACAGTATGTATGTATCTTTTATATACATACCTCTCTAGGTACATGTTAGTATCTGTGTCTCCATGTTTAAAGTGACGATAGCATTTTGCCCACTTTTCTGTATAATATCAGCAAGAACATGTAGCAGCAATTTTCTTGAATTGTTTAATTACCTGCTCTGCTCAGATAATTTTCAGTGAAATATTTCACAAAGTTTGGCTCTTGTGATAACCAAACTTTTACGAATTGAGCTGCCCTAGTTTGAAATGTATTTATATCCATTTCTGATTGCAAAATGCACAAAGTTTGATAGAGCTCCTTCTGATTACATGGTGACACTGCTCTGAGTTTGTCCTTCCATGCCCTGTACAATAAAAGTAGAACCTGTATAATAGACCTGTTGTGATCTATTAATTATCATGAAGAAGGATTTCATGTTCTGAGGATAATCAATGAACATTGGATATTGTGGATTACAACGTACGTATTACTATGAAAATAATACTGGAAACTGGCCAACTACATAGAAAGGCCACTTCTTTATAAAGGCCAATTTTAAATGTCTAAAGTGAGAAGTTTATAGGTGACCAACTTATTCAGGCGCCACTTTTGTTATCACTGCCAATCAAGTTTGTGCGCTGTGTGTGTGTGTAGTATGTGTGTGTTGTGTTTTCATGCATAATTATGTGTGTGTTTGTATGTGTGTGTGTGTGGTGCATGCGTGCGCGTGTGTGTTCATGTGATATGTGTGTGTGCATTTTGTAGATAATTTTTGAGAACTTAAGAATTTGTAAACAACCAACGTGAAAATCATTAAAACTGTATACATACATATGTTATGGTTGTTCATAAGAACTTGACCACCTACACGCATTTACACTTCCTCCCACATGTATCATGCAAAGACAAAAAGTACACCGTGACAATGTTTTTCTCCACCTTTTCAAACATACTTTCTGCAGCAACTTTAAACAGGCTGTAGGACCAGGTGTCCTACAGACCTTCAGTACTTGTGCTGTGAAGCCATAATAATATTTTTTTTAAATTAATAGGCAGAAAAGTTTAAGGCTTGTTGTCACTGTTACCTTTGTGTACTTGCCCTTAAAGGTCACTTTGCTGGCATACTCTGTATGGATGCTAGTGTCACATATGTGGTTCATCTTACCTATCAACATGCCAGTGGCACAGCAAATGTCTAATGTCACCATACACAGTTCGTGCGGCTGACCAACCGGTATTATCTGAAATATTAATTTTGATAATGTGTGTGTGTGGTTTGAAATTACCATCATCAGTCATCATGACATTTATGACGGTAGATGGTGATCTTGCTTTGATGCTACTCAAAAATGCTTCGATGACTTCACTTGATTCATGATCTGATAAACACCATGCAACAGGTTGACCTACATGTGATAAGTAGTATCATTTTGATGCTGTGACATACATACCTTTACCATGGTCATCTGGTACAACACAAGTGATCAATTTAAATCTGTACTGATTTGTACCGTGTGTAGAATCAATGCACAAGATGGTTGAGGCATGCTGTCTGTAAAGTTTCATCTGGAATTGAGTTTGAAGTACCAACATAAATGTACCTTCTGGTACCATTGGATACTGAGTCTCTTTCATACCCTGAGGTTTGTAAATGAGGACAGGGTTAAATGGTTCTTCTGTGAGCTCTTGCACCATGACATTGACAGAGGTAGCATCATCTTCATGCCATTTGATCCCAAAATCTTTGACTTTTATTTGTATATTGTTAGTATCTATTTTGCTTAAAAAGTGTTTCCTTTTGACATCACTGTCAAATGTCTCACGATTGGTCCTGTCTCCAACTCCTGCTCGAATATCTAAAATAAACAGTGAGCTTTCCACTATTTCTCATGAATATTGTACTCTATACAGTACTTATAGGTGAAATATATATCCAATATATAAATGCAGTAAATTTGTGTCATAGTGATGCACCCTTCTAAACTACGTATGTTTATTTATCCAAGCAAGCGATCTTATACAGTGATCACTTATACATAATAATTATACTATTTTACATGTTGGCTCAGGTCATCTTGCTTAGAATATGCTCTCTGTAACAGAGCTGCTGCAGAGGTTGAATGTATGGAGACGGACCTGTTTGTACCAAAATTGTTGTCCATATAATGGAGAGTTTTTGTATTGTGTCCTCTATTCAGAGAGTTTGTTAAGAGAGACTCCACTGCATGTAATAGTAACATAATGCATACCACTTAAAATTCGAGTTGGATTTACTCCAAGGCTTAGTTTCATTGCCACTTCTTCTTTTGAGCTAGCTGGTAATGGTAGTTTTGTAGCTCACTTTTATGGAAAAGGGTGTGCCCAGTATGAGCTGGAATATACTCCACTTCCACATGACCATCACAAAAGTTGTCCACATACATACGTGAAAGACATGTGTTGTTTGTCTTTCTGCTGTTCTTCTGATTAAATCTTTTTTGCTAGTACTCCTAGGTTTGGTGTTCTCATATTTTCCGTTTCGACAGCAAATATAAAAGAAGCATTCCTTGATTGCTGTAGCAATGATACAGAATATTGTGTTAATGTCATGTAGGTGTGCATGTATAGCACATGTCCATGTTATGCACTTTACCTTCAGATTGTGGATGGTATGTTTGTTGCTTCTTGACGTAAGATGTATTAGATGCCTCTTCTTCCTTTTCTTTCCATGCATGAAACCCTGCCTGCTAGTAGTAAACTTCAAACTCTTCTTCTCTGCATGTGAATAATATGAGGGTGTGTGTCATATAATTATTAGGATACACGTTAAAATAACCAGGTGCATGTGTATAACCTAGAACAGTGACACCACCATAATAAATAAAATAATAATCACCACAAAAGTGCTGCAATACTCAGCATTACTGTATATCTATCTACCTAGTGAATGATCATGAACTTCTTCACAGTGACTTATCAGCTCCTTGTTTGTTCTATAATTCTTTATTCCACAGCTGAAAGGACAACGAAAGTTTCTTGTACATTCATCACTGTCTATTCCATGGACTGTTTAAAGATGTTTATTCAGACGGTACTTCCTTCTGAAGGACTTTGTACATCTGGAGCACGTATGCTGTGATTGTTCCACCTATGTGTGTTATATAGTACGGTTGTATCTTGCATAGTGAGCATCACTTGACAACTTAATATTAAAGCTTACATCTGTAGTTTGCATGTAACTACAAGTATGCAAGCTTGCAAGTATGTAGCCTTCAAGCCATAGGTTACTTGGCTATGGTACTTACAAACTAGCCATGTTTTAAGCTATGCTATATCATAGATTATATATTCCCTACTGCATCTTCCAGCCAATTGTTAATGATTAATCTTATGAATTTAGTTAACTATGCACGAACACGAATGATGTGCCTAATGACCAGGTAAACTAACTTGATCAACCTTTCCGTCCTTTGTCTGATCTTCTTCCGTTGTACACTCATCGGTTTCATCCCCTGAGTGAGATTTCAGGTGATTCTCCATCGTCAGACGGACTTTAAACAAATGGTTCGCGCGCGATTTACTATTACGTATTCATGCATGCACGTGATTTTAGTTTTAATTTCGCGAGGGGCTTCTCGCTGCATAATGGCGTTCATTAAATTTTCCAATGGGTTAACGTATGGAGCGCGTATTATGTCATCATCAACAGTAAATAACTGTCGCTATGGTGACATTTTCCCATTTGTACGGTCGGAATTGGATAGAGAAATTCAAGGGCTTTCTTTTATTGTATGGTGTGCTGTAGAGATTTTGTGAGTTAGCTAAAGGTTGTAAATTAGTGTTTTTGTATGTAGTGTAAAATACATGTATTTTGCATTGGACAACGAATGACAGGGAATGATGAGATTTTATAATCAGCTTGTTTTACCAAGTTGAGGTTTCAAAAAAGATATTAAACTGATATTAAATTTAATTAATGCATAATTATTAATTTTTAAGGGTTTAACCCAGTGTTTTGAAAACTTTTAATGTTGACCACCTGAAAATGCTTGATTTGACAAATCCCATACATATGTTTTGATATGGGAGGGCAAGAGATAGACCTCAAAATGGAGGCAGACCACGATTGGAGTCCAGACACGAGATTACAGGGCTGTGCTGGCTCCTTAGTGGCTGATATGTAGCAAAATCAACAGAGAACACGTCTGGCCAACATTATAAGGCTGTCCACCAGTAAACCACTGACTCTTGCCAAGCCAGGTCCTTCACAAGGCCTGAAACCGCCATATGAGCACTCCACACCACCCAGAAAAGACGTGTGTAAAAACCAGCCTCGTGTAGTTTGAGTAGTGCTGAGGGTCAAAACTTGTAGTACGATAGTGTAGCTATCCACTGGTGGTGTTAGTTTGATTTTGCGTGATGTGCGATTTGGATCGGTTCTGTAAAATCTGGTCACATATGTACATTTTCATAGATAAATAATGACTCTTTTTAAATAAATAATTTACATTATTTAATATATAATGCTCAAATGACAAGACAATGACAAGTATCTTCTCTATTATGTGCCATTTGTTGTCCTGTTACACATTTTGGCACAAAACCTGAACTTTGAAATGCCATTTGTATCAAAATTTAGGTTTTTAATTACATTGCCAAAAATAGAAATGGAAATAATTTTCCTTGATATTGTTTACCCAAAAATGTGCAAGATTTCTATAGTACTTTTCATTATTTATTAAACCATGAACATTATTTGTTAAACCATTAAATTCTTTACTTAATGTACATTAGTATACTGTTAATCTTAACAAACCTTGCAATCAACATCTACAACAGGCTACACAAGATTACATGAGGCTACACAGAGTTACATAAGGCTACACTGGGTTACATTAAAGCTACAAAGAATTACATGATGCTACACATGGTTACATGTGGCTACACTGGGTTACATGATACTGCACAAGGTTGCATGAGGCTACGATACATGAGGCTTTACAGGGTTACATGAGGCTACACTGGGTTACATGAGGATTACATGAGGCTACACAAGCTTACATGAAGCTACACAGAGTTATCTGAGGCTACTCAGAGTTACCTGAGGCTACACAAGGTTACATGAGGTTATACGCAGGGTTACATGAGGATACATTGGGTTACATGGAGCTACACAAATTTATATTGGGATAATTATATGAGGCTACACAGTTTTGCATGATGCTACACTGGATTATTATATATATGAGGGTACACAGAGTTACATGAGGCTACATAAGGTTACATGAGGCTTGTATATAGGGATACATTGGGTTACATGGGGCTAAACAGAGTTACATGAGGCTACACAACATTACACCGTATTGGGTTACATGAGGTTACACCAAGTTACATGAGGCTACACTGAGTTACATGAGGCTACACTGGGTTGCATGAACCTAAACTGTGCTACATGAGGCTACACAAATTTACATAAGGATACATAGGATTACATGAGGTTACTCAGAGGTTATACATAGGGTTACATGAAACTACACAGGGTTACATGAGGCTACAAAGGGTTACATGAGGCTACACAGAGTTACACAAGGTTATACATTGGGTTACTTGAGGTTACATGACACTACACAGAGTTACATGAGGCTACACAAGGTTGCATATGAGACTGACAGAGTTACATGAGGCTACAAAGGGTTACATGAGGCTACACTAGGTTACATGAGGCTACATAAGGTTACACGAGGTTATACAGAGGCTACACAAGGTTGCATGAGACTGACATAGTTACATGAGGCTACAAAGGGTTAAATGAGCTGCACAGAGTTACATGATGTTACATTGGGTTACATGAGGCTACGCAGCCTCACGTAACCTTTTTTAAACCCAATGTAGCGTCAGGTAACTCTGTGCAGCCTCTTGTAACTCTTTGTAGGCTCATGTAACTCAGTGTAGCCTCATTTAGCCCTCGTGTAACCCTGTGTATTGCCTCATATAACGCTGTGTACCCTAATGTAACCCAATGTCTCCTTATGTAACCATATCATGTCTAGCCTCATGTAACCCAATGTAGCCTCATGTAATTCTGTGCAGCCTCATGTAACCCTTTGTAGCCTCATGTAGCCTCATGCAATCCAATGTAGCCTCATGTAAGTTACATGAGGCTACATTGGGTTACATGAGGCATGAGGCTAAAAAGGGTTACATGAGGCTGCACAGAGCTACATTGGGTTGCATGAGGCTACATGAGGCTACAAAGGGTTACATGAGGTTGCACAGAGTTACATGGGGCTACAAAGAGTTACATGAGGCAATACACAGGGTTACATGAGACTACACAGTTACATGAGGCAATGCAAAGGGTTACATGAGGCTACACTTGGTTACATGAGGCTACACAGGGCTACATGAAGTTACATTAGGGTACAAAGGAATAATTATACAGGTTACACGAGGCTTCACCAAATTACATGAGGGGTTATATACAGCTTTACATGAGGATACATAGGATTACATGGGGCTACATAGGGTTACATGAGGCTACACAGAGTTACATGAGAATATATTGCATTACATTCGGCTAGGAGGCTACAAAGGATTGCAACACAGGTTACATTGAAGGTTAAACTGGGTTACATGTTGATATACACATTAGGCTACACAGGGTTACAACATGGTTACATGAAGCTACACAGCATTACACTGGGTTACATGAGGATATAAGAGGCTATTGTTATACACGGAGTTCCTGGTTATATGTGACCGGATTTGTGAAAAGGGGTATTCCACACACATCCAATTTACTAACTTTGACAATTAATAACTTATAAAATTGGAAAAAGATATTGACTTGAAATTTGGTCAGTAGTGAGTACCAACATAGCTCTCAAGTTCAGAGAATTGGATGTGTGTGGAAGACTCCTTTTCGCACATCCGGTCACATATGTGATCAGATTTGCGAAAGAGGTATTCCACACACATCCAGTTACCAACTTTGACAATTTATAACTTCAGCTGAGAAAAAGCTAGTTACTTGAATTTTGCTCAGTAGAAACCCAGCATGGATTAATGGTTGGCAAGAAGTTCAGGCTTATATGTGATCTTCACAGTTCATAGTATTGGATGTGTGTGGAAGATCCATTTTCAATCACATATGAAGCTACATGAGGGTTACATGATGATACAACGGGTTAAATGGTTACATGAGGATGAACTGGGTTACATGAAGCTACACAGTGTTACATGAAGCTACACAGGGTTACATGAGGCTACACAGGGTTACATGAGGCTATATACACTGGGTTACATGGGATATATACACTCAGTTACATACATGAGGCTACACAGGGTTACACCTGGTTACAGATATGCAGGAGATTGTGTATATAGTGTATTAAACTGTGTTTCAGCTTTAAATATTTAAATGAGCTTTAGGGGTTCTTTAAAGTCTAAAAAAGTTGAGTAAATTTATCAAGGGTTGTGGTTATAAATTTAAAGTTACAAATACCTAATGGTTGATGTGATTCCACATATACTACATAAACTTTCTTGTGTATTGTTGTGTACTGTAATTTGCCTTACTCATATTTGGGCTTAACATTTATGATAAATTTTTCACCTTTTTACTAAACAATTTACTAAATATCTTATTGCTGCTTTCACATGACTATTATTCACATTGAAGTTTTGTGATAGATACATGTTGAGGGGAATAACCAAATCAAAAATTAAGTGAAGAGCAGCTATAGAGTTGAGGTTGATCATGAATAGACTGTGTAACTGGTCTATTAGAGTAACTAAACCTTTCCCACTAGTGTAGCAAGGGTACATAAAGATAAATCTGTATTCTTATTATGTACTTGTTTAGTAACCTGCTAAAGCCTTACAACTTAGAGCATATGGAAGAAACAAAGCCATTTCTATCTATATAGTTGTGCTAAAAACCCAGTTAAATGGAGACTAGCACAAGTTTATTGTGAATTACAGCACTGTATTATAGGAAAAATACTGATTGTATGTATACACCCAAGTATCCATTTTGTAACCCAGTACATCCATTTGTATCCCAGTGTATTCTCATGTAACAAAGTATACCTACTGTGTATCGATGTGAAACCCTGTTGTAACTCAGTTGACATAACCCAGTGTATCCTCTATAGAAGTGACTGTGTAGTAATGTGCACTTGTAGCCCAGTGTATCATGATCCACTATTACCTAGGTGTATCCACAGATCCACTTGCAACCAAGTGTAGCTTCATTTAACAGGCTTATCCTCATGAACCCCTGTGTAGTCTGGTGCAACCTTGCGTATATCCTCAGTGTAGTAGCCAAGTATAGCATGTTGTAAACCTGCATAGCTTGTTGTAACCCTTTGTACTCCTGTAGCCTCAGTGTAGTCATCCTCATGTAACCCAATGCAGCCTTGTGTAGCTCATTGTAACCTCATGTAACCCTGTGAAGCCTGTGTAACCTGAGCTGTTCGCAAATTCTCAAGCGTTCTATTTATTAAGATAGTTAATTCAAAGACCGTCAACCTTTAGTGCTTGACACTGCGAAGGTAGTAGTAGTAATACTAATACATATAGTTGTAACCTTTTGTGTAGCCTGTTGTAATCCTGTGGTTCTTCCAGACAATAGATATTATCCTCTGTTTGACCTGTTGTAACCCAGTGTAGTCTCATGTAACTTTGGTAGCCTCATAGAACTCTGTGTAGCCTCAAGCATGTAACCCAATGTATCCTTATGTAACTCTGTGTATAGCCTCATGCAACTTTGTGTACCCTTATGTAAAGCTAATGTAACCAGATGTATCCTCCTGTAACTTTATGTATCCTTATGTAATCCTGTGTAGTCACATGTACTGTAACTCTGTGTAGCCTCATGTAACCCAGTGTCTCCTTATGTAACCTTGTCTAGCCTCATGAAACCTAGTGTTGCCTCATGTAACCCAATGTAGCCTCATGTAACTCTGTACAGCCTCATGTAACCCTTTGTAGCCTCATGTAACCCAATTTCTCCTCATATAACTATATCATGTCTAGCCTCAAGTAACCCAATGTAGTGTCATGTAATCCAATGTAGTCTCATGTAACTCTGTGCAGCCTCATGTAACCCTGTCTAGCCCTCATGTAACTCAGTGTAGCCTCATTTAACCCTGTGTAGCCTCCTGTGTATTACCTCATGTAACTCTGTATAGTCTCATGTAACCCTGTGTATTGCCTCATGTAACTCTGTGCAGCCTCATGTAACCCTCCGTAGCCTCATGTAACTCTGTGTAGCCTCCTGTGTATTGCCTCATGTAACTCTGTATAGTCTCATGTAACCCTGTGTATTGCCTCATGTAACTCAGTGTAGCCTCATTTAACCCTGTGTAGCCTCCTGTGTATTGCCTCATGTAACTCTGTATAGTCTCATGTAACCCTGTGTATTGCCTCATGTAACTCTGTGCAGCCTCATGTAACCCTTCGTAGCCTCATGTAACTCTGTGTAGCCTCGTGTAACACTTTGTAGCCTCATGCGTCATGTAGCCTCATGTAACTTACATGAGGCTGCACAGAGTTACATAAGACTACAAAGGGTTACATGAGGTTACAAAGGGTTACATGAGGCTGTACAGAATTACACAAGGCTACATTGAGTTACATGAGGCTACTTTTGGTTACATGAAGCTAGACATGGTATGATCACATGAGGAGACATTGGGTTACATAAGGCTACACAGAGTTACATGAGGCAATAGACAGGGTTACATGAGGCTGCACAGGGTTACATGAGGCAATACACAGGAGGCTAAACAGGGTTAAATGAGGCTATACTGAGTTACATGAGCCTACAAAGGGTTACATGAGGCTGCACAGAAGTACATGATGCTACATTAGGTTTACAAAAGGTTACATGAGGCTGTGTAGCCTCCAATGTAATACCATGCAGCTCATGTAACCCTGTGTATTGCCTCATGTAACTCTGTGTAGCCTCATGTAACCCAATGTCTTCTCATGTAACCATACCATGTCTAGCTTCATGTAACCAAATGTAACCCAATGTAGCCCCGTGTAGTTCTGTGTAGCCTCATGTAACCCTTTGTAGCCTCATGTAACTCTGTATAGCCTCATGTAACCCTTTGTACCCTTATGTAATTCTGTG
Source organism: Dysidea avara (assembly GCF_963678975.1). Classification (NCBI taxonomy): domain Eukaryota; kingdom Metazoa; phylum Porifera; class Demospongiae; order Dictyoceratida; family Dysideidae; genus Dysidea; species Dysidea avara. The sequence continues at coordinate 16,660,728 of NC_089280.1, read as the reverse complement.
CAGCCTCATGTAACTCTGTGTAGCCTCATGTAACTCTGTGCAGCCTCATGGAAGTTACATGAGGCTACATTGGGTTACATGAGGCATGAGGCTACAAAGTGTTACACGAGGCTACACAGAATTGCATGAGGCAATACACAGGGTTACATGAGGCTACATAGGGTTACACAGGGCAATACACAGGGTTACAGGAGGCTACAAAGGGTTACATGAGGCTGTACAGAGTTACATGAGGCTACATTGGGTTACATGAGGAAACACTAGGTTACATGAGGCTAGACAAATGTTACACGAGGAGACATTGGGTTACATGATGCGACATTGGGTTTACAAAAGGTTACATGAGGCTCCAATGTAGTATCATGCAACTCTGTGCAGCTCATGTAACTTGGTGTAGCCTCATGTAACCTAGTGTAGCCTTATGTAATCCAATGTAGCCTCATGTAACTCTGTGTAGCCTCATGTAATCTAGTGGAGCCTCATATAATTATCCCTTTGTAGCCTCATGTAACTGTTCATGTCAGTCTCATGCAACCTTGTGTAGCCTCATGTTACCAAGTGTAGCCTCAAGTAACCCAATTTATAGCTTCATGTAACTCCGTGTAGCCTCATGTAACTCTTTGTAGCTCTATGTAACATCGTGTAAGCCTGTGTAGCTTCATGTAACCCTATGTATAACTTCTGTGAAGCCTCATGTAACCCTATGTATCCTTATGTAAATTTGTGCAGCCTCATGTAGTACAGTTTAGCCTCATGTGACCCATTGTAGCCTCATGTGACCCATTGTAGCCTCATGTAATCCAGTGTACCCTCATGTAACCCTGTGTAGCTTCATATATATCATCCAGTGTAGCCTCATGTAACATTGTGTAGCCTCATATAACATTGTGTAGCCTCATATAATTATCTCAATGTAACTTTGTGTAATTTCATGTAAACCAATGTATCCTTATGTAACACTGCGTATAACCTTATGTAACCTTGTGTAGCCTCAGGAACTCTGTGTAGCTTCATGTAAGCTTGTGTATAGCCTCATGTAACCCAGTGTAGCCTTTGTAATGCCTCAGTGTAGCCTCATGCAACCTTGTGCAGTATCCTGTAACCCAGTGTAGCTTAATGTAACCCAGTGTAGCCGCATGTAACCATGTGTAGTATCATAAATCTTTGTAGCTTTAATGTAACCCAATGTAGCCTTATGTAACTCTGTGTAGCCTCGTGTAACCCTGTATAACCTGTTGTAGATGTTGATTGCAGGGTTTGTTAAGATTAACGGTATACTAATGTACATTAAGTAAAGAATTTAATGGTTTAACAAATAATGTTCATGGTTTAACAAATAATGTTCATGGTTTAATAAATAATGAAAAGTACTATAGAAATCTTGCACATTTTTGGGTAAACAATATCAAGGAAAATTATTTCCATTTCTTTTTTGGCAATGTAATTAAAAACCTAAATTTTGATACAAATGGCATTTAAAAGTTCAGGTTTTGTGCCAAAATGTGTAACAGGACAACAAATGGCACATAATAGAGAAGATGCTAGTCATTATCTTGTCATTTGAGCATTATATATTAAATAATGTAAAATATTTATTTAAAAAGAGTCATTATTTATTTATGAAAATGTACATATATATAAACCATGTACAGCAAACACATATAACCTAGTTTTTTATACTTATTATATTGTTATAATTTTGATACAAACGGCACCCCATAATTAACTACACAACCTGCATCTTCATTGCAATTATCAATCATGTTAAATGAAATTTGAAGTTAGGGCTTGTGCTGTAAATTTTACAGAAACTTTCCATTCAATTCCACCAAGAAATCCACTAATTCCTATACTAGTAATACAATTTCCCGACATGTGAATTTCTCGTAATGAATCATTATTCCTAATACACTTGTTGATTGCTATAGCACCAACATCAGATATGTCATTATAAGACAGATCCAATATTTGCACTGTAGTGTTGTTTTGTAAAAAAGCTGATATAAGAATTGCTCCAGTGTCACCATAGTGTTTATTGGACATATTCCATGACTGAACTGTACCATCAAGAACAATGTGATGATCATTCCATGATTCATTCCATGATATGATCAGTTTCTGTAAAATATTGTTCTTCTTGAGACACTCACTGATAGCTCTTATGCCATAATCAGTAATATTGTTGTATGACATATCAAGGCACTGTACTGTCAAGTTTGTTTCAATGGCTTCAACAATTCTTATTGCACCATCATTAGTAATTTCATTATATGTTAAGTTGAGATTTTGAAGTGTGGTGTTATGTTTAAGAAACTCACTGATAGCTATTATATCATCATCAGTAATGTTGTTATATGGCATATCAAGGCACTGTACAGTAAAGTTTGTTTCAATGGCTTCAACAATTCTTATTGCGCCATCATTAGTAATTTCATTATATGTTAAGTTGAGATTTTGAAGTGTGGTGTTATGTTTAAGAAACTCACTGATAGCTACTATACCATCATCAGTTATGTTGTTATATGAAATATCAAGGCACTGTACTGTCAAGTTTGTTTCAATGGCCTTGACAATTCTTATTGTTCCGTTATTAGTAATCTTATTATGTGATACATTGAGATTTTGAAGTGTGGTGTTATGTTTAAGACACTCACTGATAGTTATAGCTCCATCATCAGATATATTGTTATGTGACAGATCCAGTATTTGCACTGAAGTGTTGTTTTGTAAAAAAGCTGATATGAGAATTGCTCCACTGTCACCAAAGTGCTTATTGGACATATCCCATGAGTGAACTGTACCATTAAGAACAATATAAATGTCTTTGCTATTCCATATAAAGTTATGCTCCCATGATATGACCAGTTTCTGTAAAATATTGTTATTCTTAAGACACTTACTCATAGCTATTATGCCATCATCAGTAACGTTATTATAAGAAATATTAAGCTGTTGTAGTGTTGAATTTATTTGAATGGATTTGCCAATCTCTCCTGCTCCAACACTAGTTATCTTGTTTCCTGACATTTTAAGATTTTTGAGCATGGTATTCTTTTTAAGACACTCACTGATAGCTATAGCTCCATCATTAGATATATCATTATGTGACAGATTCAATATTTGCACTGAAGTGTTGTTTTGTAAAAAAGCTGATATAAGAATTGCTCCAGTGTCACCATAGTGCTTATTGGACATATTCCATGACTGAACTGTACCATTAAGAACAATGTGATGATCATTCCATGATTCATTCCATGATATGATCAGTTTCTGTAAACTATTGTTCTTCTTAAGACACTTACTCATAGCTATTATACCATCATCAGTTATCCTATTACAAGAAATATTAAGTTGTTGTAGTGTTGAATTTATTTGAATGGCTTTACCAATCTGTTCTGCTCCAGCACTAGTTATCGTATTTTTTGATATGTTAAGACTTTTGAGCACTGAATTCCTTTTAAGACACTCACTGATAGCTATAGCTCCATCATCACATATATTGTTGTGTGACAGATCTATTGTTTCTACAAACATATTTACTACTAATGCATCAGCAATCTTCCTTACTCTCTTACAGGTGATGTCATGATATGATAAATCAAGATGCTTCACAGTGGTGTTATCTATAAGGCAACAACTAACAAATGCTGCTTTTTCATCTCTACTTAAATGCACCATGTCTAAAGTCGTTTCACTAAAATTATCAATTTCTGAAAAATTACAATCAGCCATATCAGTTAAACACAACACTGTAGTGTTAAATACATAACCTCCAACTTTATTGGATTTATCAATAGCATTAAATGAAATATGAAGTTTGGGCTTGTGCTTAAGTGTATTGTAACTGTTGGCAATCAATTTTAGTCCAGATATGGAAATGTTATTAAATGTAAAATTTAGTAAATTTACAGAAACATTACATTGCATTCCATCAATAAATCCACTAATTGCTGTACTAGTAATACAATTTCCTGACATGTTAATTTCTCGTAATGAATAATTATTCCTAATACACTCATTGATTGCTATAGCTCCAACATCAGATATATCATTATAAGATAGATCCAATATTTGCACTGTAGTGTTGTTTTGTAAAAAAGCTGATATAAGAATTGCTCCAGTGTCACCATAGTATTTATTGGACATATCCCATGACTGAACTGTACCATCAAGAACAATGTGATTGTTGTTACATGATATGACCAGTTTCTGTAAAATATTGTTATTCTTAAGACACTTACTCATAGCTATTATGCCATCATCAGTAACGTTATTATAAGAAATATTAAGCTGTTGTAGTGTTGAATTTATTTGAATGGATTTGCCAATCTCTCCTGCTCCAACACTAGTTATCTTGTTTCCTGACATTTTAAGATTTTTGAGCATGGTATTCTTTTTAAGACACTCACTGATAGCTATAGCTCCATCATTAGATATATCATTACATGACAGATTCAATATTTGCACTGAAGTGTTGTTTTGTAAAAAAGCTGATATAAGAATTGCTCCAGTGTCACCATAGTACTTATTGGACATTTTCCATGACTGAACTGTACCATCAAGAACAATGCGCTTGTTATTCCATGATCTATTGCATGATATGATCAGTTTCTGTAAAATATTGTTATTCTTAAGACACTTACTCATAGCTATTATGCCATCATCAGTAACGTTATTATAAGAAATATTAAGCTGTTGTAGTGTTGAATTTATTTGAATGGATTTGCCAATCTCTCCTGCTCCAACACTAGTTATCTTGTTTCCTGACATTTTAAGATTTTTGAGTATGGTATTCTTTTTCAGACACTCACTGATAGCTATAGCTCCATCATTAGATATATCATTATGTGACAGATTCAATATTTGCACTGAAGTGTTGTTTTGTAAAAAAGCTGATATAAGAATCGCTCCAGTGTCACCATAGTACTTATTGGGCATATTCCATAACTGAACTGTACCATTAAGAACAATGTGATGATCATTCCATGATTCATTCCATGATATGATCAGTTTCTGTAAACTATTGTTTTTCTTAAGACACTTACTCATAGCTATTATGCCATCATCAGTTATCCTATTACAAGAAATATTAAGTTGTTGTAGTGTTGAATTTATTTGAATGGCTTTACCAATCTGTTCTGCTCCAGCACTAGTTATCGTATTTTTTGATATGTTAAGACTTTTGAGCACTGAATTCCTTTTAAGACACTCACTGATAGCTATAGCTCCATCATCACATATATTGTTGTGTGACAGATCTATTGTTTCTACAAACATATTTACTACTAATGCATCAGCAATCTTCCTTACTCTCTTACAGGTGATGTCATGATGTGATAAATCAAGATGCTTCACAGTGGTGTTATCTATAAGGCAACAACTAACAAATGCTGCTTTTTCATCTCTACTTAAATGCACCATGTCTAAAGTTGTTTCACTAAAATTATCAATTTCTGAAAAATTACAATCAGCCATATCAGTTAAACACCACACTGTAGTGTTAAATACATAACCTCCAACTTTATTGGAATTATCAATAGCATTAAATGAAATATGAAGTTTGGGCTTGTGCTTAAGTGTATTGTAACTGTTGGCAATCAATTTTAGTCCAGATATGGAAATGTTATTAAATGTAAAATTTAGTAAATTTACAGAAACATTACATTGCATTCCATCAATAAATCCACTAATTGCTGTACTAGTAATACAATTTCCTGACATGTTAATTTCTCGTAATGAATAATTATTCCTAATACACTCATTGATTGCTATAGCTCCAACATCAGATATATCATTATAAGATAGATCCAATATTTGCACTGTAGTGTTGTTTTGTAAAAAAGCTGATATAAGAATTGCTCCAGTGTCACCATAGTGTTTATTGGACATATCCCATGACTGAACTGTACCATCAAGAACAATGTGATGATCATTCCATGATTCATTCCATGATATGATCAGTTTCTGTAAAATACTGTTCTTCTTGAGACACTTACTGATAGCTATTATGCCATCATCAGTAATATTGTTGTAAGACATATCAAGGCACTGTACTGTCAAGTTTGTCACAGTGGCTACAACAATTCTTATTGCTCCATTATTAGTAATCTTATTACATGATATGTTGAGATTTTGAAGTGTGGTGCTATGTCTAAGAAACTCACTGATAGCTATTATGCCATCATTAGCTATCTTATTATAAGAAATATTAATTTGTTGTAGTGTTGAATTTGTTTGAATAGCTTTACCAATGCATTCTGCTCCAACACTAGTTATCTTATTTTCTGACATGTTAAGATTTTTGAGCACATTATTCCTTTTAAGACACTCACTGATAGCTATAGCTCCATCATTAGATATATCATTATGTGACAGATTCAATATTTGCACTGAAGTGTTGTTTTGTAAAAAAGCTGATATAAGAATTGCTCCAGTGTCACCATAGTGCTTATTGGACATATTCCATGACTGAACTGTACCATCAAGAACAATGTGATGATCATTCCATGATTCATTCCATGATATGATCAGTTTCTGTAAAATATTGTTATTCTTAAGACACTTACTCATAGCTATTATGCCATCATCAGTAACGTTATTACAAGAAATATTAAGCTGTTGTAGTGTTGAATTTATTTGAATGGATTTGCCAATCTCTCCTGCTCCAACACTAGTTATCTTGTTTCCTGACATTTTAAGATTTTTGAGCATGGTATTCTTTTTAAGACACTCACTGATAGCTATAGCTCCATCATTAGATATATCATTACATGACAGATTCAATATTTGCACTGAAGTGTTGTTTTGTAAAAAAGCTGATATAAGAATTGCTCCAGTGTCACCATAGTGCTTATTGGACATATTCCATGACTGAACTGTACCATTAAGAGCAATGTGCTTGTTATTCCATGATATGATCAGATTCTGTAAACTATTGTTCTTCTTGAGACATGCACTGATAGCTATTATGCCATTATCAGTTATCTTATTACAAGAAATATTAAATTGTTGTAGTGTTGAACTTGTTTGAATGGCTTCACCAATCTGTTCTGCTCCAACACTAGTTATCATATTTTCTGACATGTTAAGATTTTTGAGCACATTATTCCTTTTAAGACACTCACTGATAGCTATAGCTCCATCATTAGATATATCGTTGCGTGACAGATCTATTGTTTCTACAAACATATTTACTACTAATGCATCAGCAATCTTCCTTACTCCCTTACGGGTGATGCCATGATGTGATAAATCAAGATGCTTCACAGTGGTGTTATCTTTAAGACAACAACTAACAAATGTTGCTTTTTCATCTCCACTTAAATGTGCTATGTCAAAAATTGTTTTACTAAAATTATCAATTTTTGAAAGATCACAATCAGCTTCATCAGTTAAACACAATATTGTAGTATTAACTACACAACCTGCATCTTCATTGCAATTATCAATCATGTTAAATGAAATATGAAGTTTGGGCTTGTGCTTAAGTGCATTGTAACTGTTAATGATCAATTTTAGTCCAGATATGGAAATGTTATTAAATGTAAAATTTAGTAAATTTACAGAATTAATTCCACCAAGAAATCCACTAATTCCTATACTAGTAATACAATTTCCTGACATGTGAATTTCTCGTAATGAATAATTATTCCTAATACACTCATTGATTGCTATAGCCCCAACATCAGATATGTCATTATAGGACAGATCCAATATTTGCACTGTAGTGTTGTTTTGTAAAAAAGCTGATATAAGAATTGCTCCAGTGTCACCATAGTGTTTATTGGACATATCCCATGACTGAACTGTACCATCAAGAACAATGTGATTGTTGTTACATGATATAATCAGTTTCAGTAAAATACTGTTCTTCTTGAGACACTTACTGATAGCTATTATGCCATCATCAGTAATATTGTTGTAAGACATATCAAGGCACTGTACTGTCAAGTTTGTTACAGTGGCTACAACAATTCTTATTGCTCCATTATTAGTAATCTTATTATTTGATATGTTGAGATTTTGAAGTGTGGTGCTATGTCTAAGAAACTCACTGATAGCTATTATGCCATCATTAGTTATCTTATTATAAGAAATATTAATTTGTTGTAGTGTTGAATTTGTTTGAATAGCTTTACCAATGCATTCTGCTCCAACACTAGTTATCTTATTTTCTGACATGTTAAGATTTTTGAGCACATTATTCCTTTTAAGACACTCACTGATAGCTACAGCTCCATCATCAGATATGTCATTATAGGACAGATTCAGTATTTGCACTGAAGTGTTGTTTTGTAAAAAAGCTGATATAAGAATTGTTCCAGTGTCACCATAGTGCTTATTGGACATATTTGATGACTGAACTGTACCATCAAGAACAATGTGATGATCACTCCATGATTCATTCCATGATATGATCAGTTTCTGTAAAATATTGTTATTCTTAAGACACTTACTCATAGCTATTATGCCATCATCAGTAACGTTATTATAAGAAATATTAAGCTGTTGTAGTGTTGAATTTATTTGAATGGATTTGCCAATCTCTCCTGCTCCAACACTAGTTATCTTGTTTCCTGACATTTTAAGATTTTTGAGCATGGTATTCTTTTTAAGACACTCACTGATAGCTATAGCTCCATCATTAGATATATCATTATGTGACAGATTCAATATTTGCACTGTAGTGTTGTTTTGTAAAAAAGCTGATATAAGAATTGCTCCAGTGTCACCATAGTGCTTATTGGACATATCCCATGACTGAACTGTACCATTAAGAGCAATGTGCTTGTTATTCCATGATATTATCAGTTTCTGTAAAATATTGTTCTTCTTGAGACACTTACTCATAGCTATTATGCCATCATCAGTTATCCTATTACAAGAAATATTAAGTTGTTGTAGTGTTGAATTTATTTGAATGGCTTTACCAATCTGTTCTGCTCCAACACTAGTTATCATATTTTCTGACATGCTAAGACTTTTGAGCACAGTATTCCTTTTAAGACACTCACTGATAGCTACAGCTCCATCATCATATACATTGTTATGTGACATATCCAGTATTTGCACTGAAGTGTTGTTTTGCAAAAAAGCTGATATGAGAATAGCTCCAGTGTCACCATAGTGCTTATTGGACATATCCCATGACTGAACTGTACCATCAAGAACAATGTGATGGGCATTCCATGATATGATCAGTTTCTGTAAAATGTTGCTTTTCTTGAGACACTCACTGATAGCTATTATGTCATCATCAGTAATATTGTTATACGAAATATCAAGGGACTGTACTGTCAAGTTTATTTCAATGGTTTTAAGAATTCCCTTTGCTCCATTATTAGTAATCTTATTATGTGATATGTTGATATTTTGGAGTGTGGTGTTATGTTCAAGACACTTACTCAAAGCCATTATGCCATTACTAGTTATCTTATTGTCTGACATATTAAGACTTTTGAGCACCGAATTCTTTTTAAGACACTCACTGATAGCTATTGCTCCATCATCAAGTACATTGTTGTGTGACAGATCTATTGTTTCTACAAACATATTTAATACCAATGCATCAGTAATCTTCCTTACTCCCTTACAGGTGATGTCATGATATGATAAATCAAGATTCTTCACAGTGGTGTTATCTATAAGACAACAACTAACAAATGCTGCTTTTTTGTCTCCGCTTAAAGGTGTTATGTCAAAAATTGTTTTACTAAAATTATCAATTTTTGAAAGATCACAATCAACCTCATCAGTTAAACACAATACTGTAGTATTAACTACATAACCTGCATCTTCATTGCAATTATCAATTGCATTAAATGATATATGAAGTTTGGGTTTGTGCTTAAGTGTATTGTACCTGTTAGCGATCGATTTCAGTCCAGATATGGAAATGTTATTAAATGTAAAATTCAGTAAATTTACAGAAACATTGTACTGCACCCCATCAAGAATTCCATTAATTCCTATACTAGTAATACAATTTCCTGACATGTGGATTTCTTGTAATGAATAATTATTCCTAATACACTCATTGATTGCTTCAGCCCCATTATCAGATATATCATTATAAGACAGATCTAATATTTGCACTGTAGTGTTGTTTTGTAAAAAAGCTGATATAAGAATTGCTCCAGTGTCACCATAGCCCTTATTTGACATTTTCCATGACTGAACTGTACCATCAAGAACAATGTGATGATCACTCCACAAAATGCTTAGTTTGAAAGCATCATTCTTCTTGATACCCTTAATCATAGTAAGTATGCCATCACTATCAATTTCATTCCATGAAATATCAAGCTGTTTTAATGATGAATTTGCCTGAATTGCTTCACCAACTCTTTCTCCTCCAACACTAGTTATTTTATATACTGATAAGTTGAGATTTTTAAGCATTTTGTTGTTCCTAAGACATTCACAGATAGCTGTGGCTCCAACATCAGATATGTTGATGTCTGAAATGTCAAGATTCATCAGTGTGGTGTTGCCATACAATAGTGATGATACAAGAATAGTTACAATGTCATCGTAGCCCATGTTGGAAATTTTGAGTGATTGTACTGCAGCATTTAGGACAAATGTTACTTCATTGACTTGTATAGTCAGTTTTTGCAATGTTTTGTTGTTTGTAAGACACTTACTGATCGATCCTACATTATCTTCAGATATATTGTAACAGTTATATGAAATATCAAGCGTTTGTAGTGCTTTGATTACTTCAATACCATAAAACAGCTTACAAATTCCATCACTTGTGATCTTATTCTTAGAAATGTCAAAGGTTTTAAGGGTATTATTGTGTTTAAGACACTGACTGATAGCCACAACTCCATCATCAGATATGCTGTTGTGTGAAACATCAAGATATGTTATTGCAATATTGCGATATAAAAATGAAGATATTAGAATTACTACAGCATTACCAAAGCCTATTTTACAGAAATTCCATGACTTTACTGCAGCATTTAAGACAATATGTATGTTGTTCCATGAAAAGCTGAGCTTTTGTAATGTGATAAAATCCTTGACACACTTACTAATTGCTATTACACCATCATCAGATATGCTGTTGTGTGAAATGTCAAGTGTTTGCAATGTTCTGTTTACTTTTATGCCATTACAAAGGATTCTAATTCCATTACAAGTAAACTTATTTCTTGACACATCAAGGTATTGAATTACACTGTTTCTTTTGAGGAATTCACCAATGCACACAGCTCCTTTATCAGATAAATTAACTTGTGAAATCACAAGGTTAATAATGGTAGAACTACAACACAAAAATGATGATATAAGCATTGCACCAGTGTCACCAAAGTTTGTCTCAAATACACTGAATGAGTAAACAGTCCTATCTAAAAAGAGATGGTAGTTATGCCATGATATCCTTAATTCTCTTAATGAACCATCTTTCCTGATGTGTTCACTAATAGCTACCACTCCTTCATCCAATATTTTGTTGTGTGAAATGTCAAGTTTCTGTAGTGTTTTGCTCTCTACAATGGCATCACCAATTAATTTAGCCCCAATACAAGTCAGCTCATTTCTTGACATATCAATAATTTGAATTGAGTTGCTGTTTCTGAGATACTCACTGACACCTATAGCTCCATCATCAGATATGTAGTTGTTTGAAATATCTAACTCTTTTAACATCATTTTACTTGTATTCATTACATCAGTTAATTTCCTTATTCCTTCACAAGAAATGCCACGATGTGATAAATTGAGAGACTTAACAATGCAAACTTCTTTAAGACAGCAACTAACAACTTCTGCTGTGTAGTTTCCTCTTCTGTTTGAAATGCTTATAGTCCTTTTAGTAGCAGCAATTTTTGAAAGGTTGCAAGCAGCATTATTATTGAAACAAAATTCACTGGCTGTAATGACATAGTTTTCATTGTCAAAACTTATTCTATTAAATGAAATATAGAGAGTAAAGATGTGTGGTAGTGCTTTAAAAACACTAGTGATCATTATCAGCCCAGACAGAGAAACATTGTTGTAAGATACATCAAGTGATTGCAAGGAAGATTTAAATTGAACATTTTTTATAATATTGAAAATTCCTTTACTGGTGACTTCATTTTCTGACAAATCAAGATTTTGTAATGACCTACTACTTTTGAGACACTCACCAATTGTTGCTGCTCCGTCATCACATATAATGTTGTGTGAAACATTAAAGCTTCTCAAACTTTGATTAAGGTGCAAAGCAGATGTCAATGTTACTAATCCCTTGCTAGAAATGACATTTTTAGATAAATTTATTTTTAGTAATGAACAGTTGTTCTTAAGACACTCACTCATGTACACTGCACAATCATCTGTCAGTTCATTATTTGATAAGTCAAGACTGGTCACTGTTCTATTGTGGCATAAAATATTAGCTACTATTCGTGCCCCATCATCTTTGAAGTGTGTGTTGGAAAAATCAAGAGATGTAAGTTTTGTATTTATATAGTGCATATTCCATGATATTATTAAGTACTGAAGTTTAGGATTGCATTTAACAGATTCACTAATATCAACTGCACCAGCAATGCTAATGTTGTTGTTTGAAATATCAAGTTCTACTAATCTACAGCTGTTACACAAAACATTAGCCACTTGTTTGGCCCCTATATCTTTTAAATGATTACCAGATATATTCAGTGATTCAATTAAAGTGTTATTTAATAGAAAAGTTATAATCTCCTGAATATCTACTCTTCCAAGGGATGACCAGTCTAGTTTCTTATGATCTTTGTGCTTATATATAGAATGGTAGACGTTACTCATAAGAACAGAATCATTACCAAAGAGGTCAATTTTCTTTAAATTTGATGCTTTGAAAGGATGTAGAATAAAAAACTGCTCTAATATACTCATGCCAATATCACCGATATGGCAATTTCTAAAGTCTAGTACCTGCACTTGCACATCATACTTGGAAATGTACGATAATAGTGATGAAATGTGTTGAGGATGCAATCTTTCAATACCACGAAAACTAATTTCATCGTTCTCAAATAGGGAAGAAATTTGTTCAGGCACTTTTGTACTCTTTGCTTCCATGAAACATTGGAATAAATGTAAGCATTTTGATTTATCTATCACTATATGTTGTGCCAGTGACCTGTCCCTTTTAAACTGAGTCCTGTACAAAAATTGAGTAAATGCTTCTGATGATACTCCATTAAGCCCAACATACATCATCCACATGAAATTGTATCTACCTTCCCAAAAAGTATCTTTTAGCAATGCCAGCTGCTGCTTAGGACAAAGCTTAGTTATGTAAAAAGCAGCCAAAAATTCTTGCATGGTATAATGTAAAAAGTTAAAAGAAGCAGTTTCTCCTGGTCCTTTCTGTGGAAAGTGTTGAACAACTTGCAACAATCCAAACCCATTAATACCACCTAGTATACTATTAATTTCAGGACAATAGTTTCTAATTTCATTGTATGAAAAGACGAGTTGATTGTTTTGCATTCCTCCATAAGCCATTTCTGACAATTTGTATACAATAGTGAAAATATCTTTAGGTAGGCTTTCTAAACTACCAACTGCGCGTGCTGTATCTATGCAACTAGGTGGAAGTAACCCACACTTTTTCATATTTCGATAAATTGTATGTAGAATAAATGACTCATTCATTTCTGTAAGCGTTTCAGGTAATATGTTTTGAAATTTAAACAGGAAAAGAAGCACTGCTAAATGAAGTGGAACATATATTAAACCATTAATAATGGGATGATACTTGAGGTAGACTTTTAATTGTTCTTGTTTATCTACTGAATCTTTCAATAAACTTTTAATGTACTCGTCACGTTCTTTTTGAGCAAACCCTAAGATTTCAATCCTTCGGTCAACAACGTCGTGCAAGTGTATAGTAGCAGTTGGTCGTGAGGTAACAACCACAATGGCATGACGAAAGATTTTACCTCTAATGAGTTTTGCAATAAACGGCTTTCCATACACATTCGCAGGATACTCATCATAACCATCCATTACTACACATACTTGTAGGCACTCCAACTTTGCAATGAATTTTTCTATCTGCTCATCATTAAGGGCTAAGTTAATTGTATTGAGCATGTACTGGACTAGTTGGGTCTTAGATTGGACTGCCTGTAGCTGGGGATCCCGGAGGAACAATAAAAGTAGAATAGCTACATCTTCTAGTAGCCTCTTTTGAGCCCAAAGGTAAGCTATTTCTTTGGCCAATACAGTCTTTCCAATTCCAGGTGCACCTTCTACCAAAATACATTTGGGTGGGTTCCCTGATGATTTAGCAACATCTTGTGCAAGGTCAATTGCAAATATATCACCAATAGTTTTTGTTATTCTGGAATGTGAAGTTTGAGACACTATAGAGCTTGCAGCCTTTTTGGCACTGTCATGTTTCCCAGACAATTCACCTGCCAATTCGTCTACAGCATCAGTGCCAACTTTGTAGCGACTACATATTTCAATTAACTCTTGTTGAGTTCGTCTACCTTTGTAGTGTATTAAAGCAACATTAACTATAGTTCTAGGCTGGTTAGGTGGCCACTCATCATCTTGATTAACCTCTCTTTTCTCCATATAATCTTTGTGTAGCTCATCTAGTACTAGATCAAATACACTACGCCTCTTAGAACTTAGTGTCAGATTCTTTTCTCCCATATCTAGTACAGTTTCTGTTGAAAATACAGTTATATGAATAGTTAAAAACTGCTCAAAGAGCTGGGTAAGTAAGATAGTACTCAATAGTAGGAATCCCTCAAAATAAATGGAATTCAAAAAACTGTCACCACTAAACTATTTTAAAATATGAGTTGTCATGTATCTGACATGACATCAAGTCTAGTATTCACACAAGCACTAACATTGGAAAGTAATTTTTTATCTACCATTCTGATCACATGCAGTTGAAAGCTAAATGATGTATCACACAATGTTGAAATAACAGACACACTGGTGGCATGTTTATAGAGTTCCAACTAGTATAAACTACTAAAGGAACATCAATGGAAATGATAATCACAGTACCAAATGTAACATAAGCAAGACTATAGGGTACAAACCACCATCAAATTTGCAATAGTAGGTTTAGTTAATTTTCATCATAATCTGGCTAATTTACTCAACAATAAATTCATAAGCGCCAGCCTGTAAAATATTCAAAGGGCTAATTATAGCTACATACCTCTTTGTGATATATGTGTGCCATGTATATTTACCCATGTAGCTAGATAACCACAGCTTATAGTATGTACATGTGGGCTGAGCCCTAAGAAAACAGTTTAAAAGAAAAGCGGATTTTTCAGCCAACTAAACAATACAGTAAAAGTGTGAAGAGCAGACATGTGCATAGTTCATTACAAGTTTGTGAAAGGGTCATAACAGACTTTTATTGCTTCCCCATAGGAAATGCATGGTGAAAACTTTGAATGGTCATACATAAAGTGTCAAACATTTGAATAAAGAGCTTGAAATATTTCTAGCAGTATATACTACAAATTGCAATAACTTGTGTAATTCCATCCATGAATTAATAAATGCATTCTGACAACTCAGCCCAATATGTTACTTTGGCAGTAGCAGTGCAATGTGAAGACGAATGGCTTCAATGACGATGATAAAAGCCCTTGTTCTTTTGTATAATTAATTTTATTTAACAGATTAACAATTACATAGCTTAGAAAAGCTTCACTGCACTCAATAGTTATCCCACAAACAATGAGCTAGTCACATGAAGAATCGCATAAGTCCACAGCACATTATGCTTGAATAGTGTATTTTGTAATAGTAATCCCTTCAAAAACACCTTTGCTATAAACAAAAGCGCGTCCAAGAAACTACAAGTATCTGTAATCCCATGTAAGTTCAGCTGTTAAAAAAGACTCCATGAAATGAACTGGTAACTGAAAGAGCTGATATCTGGAGCAGCCAAGAATCAATGTTACTACAACTGACTATGATTACCAAAGATTTACCAAGTCCATGCAAGAATACCTTGGCTGTAAAACAGGCAAATAAAATTAACTGGCAACTGAAACTGTTACAGCTGATATCTGAAGTGGCCAAGAACAAAAGTTGAGTTGATACAACTAACTACAATTATTAACTTGCAGTATTAAATATTGATCATTCAACTGTGTTCTAGAAATCCACCCTTGCTACATCCTAAATTAATTATTTGTAACTCTAATTGGCTGGTAATTTGGCCACCTTTTTTTCTTTACATTGACTATTGAAAAAGGCGGCCAAATTACCAGACAATTAGAGTTACAAAGAATTAATTTAGGATGTAGCAAGGGTGGATTTCTACAACACAGTTGAATGATCAAGATTTAATGTTGCAAGTTAATAATTGTGGTTAGTTGTATCAACTCAACTTTTATTCTTGGCCACTTCAGATATCAGCTGTAATAGTTTTAGTTGCCAGTTAATTTTATTTGCCTATTTTACAGCCAAGATATTCTTGCATGGACTTGGTAAATCTTTGGTAATCATAGTCAGTTGTAGTAACATTGATTCTTGGCCGCTCCAGATATCAGCTCTTTCAGTTACAAGTTCATTTCATGGAGTCTATTTCAACAGCTGAGCTTATATGGGATTACAGATACTTGTAGTTTCTTGGACGTGCTTTTTTTTACAGCAAAGGTGTTATCACTAATTTTTGTCAGTTATATAATTTATAGACTCGATGTTGAAGTCATAGGGGTGTATGATGAATTCTGCCTTGTAGAGGTGTTGCAACCAAGAACAAATCTGCTGATAAGTGGTGAGCATATAACATACAATCCTATAGTAGCTGTTAATTTTTATTAGGACAAGATCCAGTGGAAATTACTGCAATTTACTGATCAGGCCAAGTAATAGCTAGAGTGAGGGTTATCAAAGATGTGTGTAAAGCACTTATTTGCAAAGCATGTTTTTCTAGGTGATCTTGGGGAATGTAACCATCTTGAAATAGCAACTCTGAGATTGCATCTGGGATCTGGGAGTGTTTTCAGACAGAGATGTAGATATTCAGCTATGTTGTTTGATGACTGTTCTATTAGAGTATATCAATCAATCTGTACTTTTCAATGAATAAAACTGCTACGGCCACTGTGTCCTGAGGACAACTTATAAACTTGGTTTGCCACTCATAGAGCAAGATGCTTTGCTGAGGTTTTTAAAAAAGATCACATACATCATACTATTGTTTTTATTTCACTACATACATATGCTTACATTATACAGGTACAAGACACACACAAAAGGTGCAAACACTGTACGTGCATGTTCATGCATGCACCATATATTGGTTGTACTTGATGTAAACAAGTTAATATCACATTTCTTGAAATGCTCTTGTAGGTGAGCTGGTATTGCCCTTACTACGTGTTAAAAAGTCTTGCAGAAAAGAAAATTGTGTTGTACATTCTGTTTAGTGCTCATTAATTACACATGTCACTCCATAGTTAAGCCATGAGGATCTACCAGCCTGGAATATTGACTTTTTGTACATTCTCTAATTCAGTGCCTAGCTGCTAGATTGCATTGTGTCGTCAGATATCCAAGGAAGTGTCTTTGGTGTTGCGACCAATGTTTCAGAATGTGTGTTTAATTTTAGGTTAAGTTCAGTGCCTGCTTGTTCTTTTACAGGTCTCACTTAATCTTGTGAATCCATTACAAATTTTGTTGCACCATGATATGTGCATAATGATTAATGAAAGCCACAACACAAGCTCCATGGTGCATTACTGGAAATAAATAAGTTCCACCTGACTGACAATTATCACTTGACCTATTTAGGGGAAATCTCTTGGAAAGTCCCTGGCAGTAACAATTCAAGTGAAAAGTTAACACACATGATACGCGATTCATACTATTATTGATGGTGGTCCATGTCATAGATTATATATAATCTATGTCCATGTCTAGCACGTGACCTATAGGGGAAATTTCTTGGAAAGTCCCTGTAACACCTCAAGTGAACACACGTGATACGCGGTTTACATTAATTATTGATGGAAGTCCATGTCTTGAGAGGGAAGTACGAATGATAAACATTTGTCATATTGTAACTGGATTTCAATGGAGTGGTGAAACATACTTTAATATATGTAGCTACACCGCTTGAAGAAGTCGAATGGATATTAAAGAGTCGAGAATGATGTACCCAGCTCCTCGTGGAGGTTCAGTAATGAAAAGAGGAGTGGAGATTCAGTGATGAAACGAGGAGTGAAGGTTCAGTAACGAAAGGAGAAGTGAAGAAAGATGAGGCTAGTATATGTAAAGTGCCCCATCGCCTCACACTGATTAACCGCGTTTATGTGGTTGGTGTCAGATGTCTGCACTGACTAGTGCAAATTCATTGAGACCTAGTTATGATGGTACCAACTTGAGTAGCAGCAAATACCAGTACAATCCAGCTTGGAATTATCTCATGGATGGAAGGTGTACTCGTACAGACCAAATAACTTTCATTATTGTCACTCTATAGAAGTCCTGGAAGTGTAGGTGAAAGAAGTAAGCTAATGTACGATGCTTGTACAAAATAATACTTAATCCACATTGCATACTGGTCTAAATAACTAAATATTATATACAGTGAAACCTGTCTAATCAGGACACTGTACATGTGTAGTAACTAGTAAGGTCACTGCCCTGCCAACTTCAAATGTGTTATTTGTGTAAAAGTGACATAGATTTTGGGTGTGTTGTATTATCAGTTTACGTAGAGTGTAATGACATCAAGGGTGTCATGAATTTCCAGGTCCCAAAATGTGTCATTTGTAAAGATATAAGTGACATAGATTTTAGGTGTATTGTATTTAATGCCTGCTTGCGGTGATTTGTCATAGCATGCGGTTCTCTCACTAGCAGTTGTGGTACATTCATAACTTGACAACTAAGATCAAGGTTTGGGTCAGTTTATCTCCAGAGGAATTTTATAATGTTATGTACACGTGTGCTTTTTGTAGTTCTCAATTGTCAAGTGTGCGTGGACTGTAGTAACATCAAGGACGCTGTGGATCTCCAGGTCATTCTGTGTACACTAAGAAATTTTGTATTACCTCAAGGGTGTGATGACTTTTCAGGTCCCCAAATCTGTCATTTGCATAAAACGTGACAGATTTTTAGCTGTATTGTATTTAATTCCCGCCTGTCGATTTTACAGGTACAGGGTACTTGGTCATGACATGTGGTTCTCTCACTAGCAGTGGTACATACGTAACTTGGCAACTAAGATCAAGATTCAGGAAGTAAGTTTATAGACAGAGGAATTTTATAATGTTATGTGTGTTCTTTGGTTCTCAATTGTCAAGTGTACATGGACGATGAGATTCATCTGGCCTGGTAAGATCTTAGCATATCTTAGTTGATTATAATCTTCTGAATTTCCAGGATGGGGCGTACAGTTGTGATGGGACTAAACTGGTTATGTAACTATCCCATTTTATTGTTAATGTCACAAACAATTAATTTAATATATTTTGTCATGTAACATGTGTATTAAGTGACATGCATGATGAAAACCACAATGGGAGTGACTACTTGGTGTTAGGGTGGGTAATGCTATGTAACAAGCTGGTTTGAGCACCACCAGAAGTTTTATGAAACAATTTTAATACACCATGTGTGGTGTGGCAACAAGAATTATGCTTGGAACACCTTCTCTAGTGATTGTACGTTCTTTACACTTCCACACCTTGTTTGCACTAAATGGAGTTTAAAAGATTTCTGCTTAAAACGCCTTCCCTAGGGGAACTTACACACAGGAAGAAAAGCTGCATTTCAGGTATTTGGAAATCCCCAGAAATTCCATATTTCTTTACATTTCCGGTCTTCATGAAATTTGCACATTTCCTTGACATTTCCTGAAGTAGCATAGGGCAAAATTTCCATGACATTTCCTAATAGCAAGATTGATGGTATTTCTTGACATTTCCTAATGCAGGATATATGAAATTTACTGACACTTCTGAAATACAGGAAAGATCAAATTTTCATAAATTTCTTGACATTTCCTGCACTCATGTGTCAACACATTTCCTAAACACAGTATGGATGGGGGACAGTATGGTGCCAGTGTGCATTACCCTCTCCACCAGTTCAGGACACATGACATTTCCATTTATGGACATTTCCTAAATGGCAAGGAACAGACAGTATTAGTACATTACAACTAGCTAACTTACCTACTCTAATAGAGTTTGCAAAATGTATAAGATACCTATATTACCAAGGTATTATTTCATTGTGGGTTTGGGTTATCACATTTCCTGTTAATGGAGGAAATGTCTAGTAAATATGACATTTCTTGAAATTTACATGATGTGTCCTTGGCCTCTATAATGTACCATATAATTATATTGCATTTCCAAATACAAAGGTTACACAGAGACCTTATCCTAATCTGTAAAGTGTTGCAGTAGTCAAGTATGACAGCAGCTGAGTGACAATCTTGGACTAAAATTTCACTACATGCCATGTGTCCTTGAAAAACTTGACTAAAAAGACAAGTTGACTAAAAACACTTTGGAAATTTCATGAAAATGTCAAATTTCTGAATACATGCAGGAAATCTAACGACACGTCAAATTTTTGGCAGAGGAAATGCCCAGACACATGAAATTTCCAATGTGTTTAGGAAATGTCACAACATGTGACATTTATGGTATACAGGTTTACCCCAGGTTTGATATAGTAAATTCAACAGTTACATTTGCTGTACATTTCCATGCTGATTTTTGTTCCAGAAATGTCACTTTTTTCCTGTGACAGTTCTACACGCTTTTACAACTTGTTTATCAGACATTAGGGCTTTCGTCCACATTGTGTCTTTAAAAGTTATTGTACGGATTAGAAGTTTGATTGAAGAAAATACGCGTATGAACAAACCAGGATTAGATAATGTCAGTGCTAGATGGACTGTACAAACACGGGTAAGTTGACTGGTATAAGGTGACGCTAGGTGTAACACAAGGTTGAGAAATAAAGTGAACTATGTCTAAATACACGTTTAATACTGGTCACAAGAAAACTACTACTACGAAAAAAGATTTTTTTATTACGTAACGCAATACAAACCTATTGAGAGATGTTGCATAATCCAGGGCTAATATTGCAAAACCGTCCCTACACATAAATAACTCACAGTAGTGGCCGCATGTCTTTTAATTGGGCGTGCGCTTTGTAGTTTCTTGGCCGCGCGCCTCACTACTGTGAGTCTTGATATGTAACTACCCAAAAGTTTTGTTGAAGGAACGATACTTGAATTTCTTGACATTTTAAACTAATCTTTTTGAAATACGCTGACTACTTACATGAACAGAGAAAAGGGATAAGTGCACAGCATCATACAGTACGATAGTACTGTATATTAGGGACATCGAAGGTGTGGGGGCAATCCATGATATAATAACCTGCCACGATTTTTCCTCACGATGACATGACAGTATTGGTTGGGTAAAACCAAGCCCAAAAGTGTCTTCAGATTGACCCGAAACGTTTGCATCAAGTTGCTACAGAATTTTGAGAAAAAAAAATTAAACAGAATGTTCTACTGCCTGCCTGCCTGTCTGCCCGCCCGCCCGCCCGCCTGCCTGATGCCTTCAGTCAAGTGTAGCGGAAAAGTAGCTACAGCCCTAATTTTTTTGCAGAAACGTTTCTAGTTTGCTTAAGAAAAAACCTTTGGTATATTGATAAGCATACAATGCTTGCGCTATTGTCTTACCTTTTATCCTTCTTTACCATGGCCATCAGTCAAGGTTCTACCGCTGAGTGTTAATAGACTATAGTACGGCTTCTATACCAGTGTATATTGCATCAAACTATTTGAATACACATGGTCGCCGGTTGCACCAAAAACACACGCGTACGTGACTTGCTGTTGATATTGATCAGAGACAGCAACTCATAGCGAACTATATAGTAATGTGTAAGTCTTTGTTTAGTAACAGTGTTAAACCGAGTCGGGTCATCCAGGTCCTGCTTTATAGATTATTCGGGTCTGACCCACGTGCTAAATTAAAAGTGGACGTGTTACTACATGTCATAGCGTAGCTCTGCTTCTTTCGTGAACCACACCCCCTTACGTAAATTACAGTCTGTAGACATGGTAGCCATATCCATTCATCAGTGTGTAGGTATGCACGAATCCACGCCCACTTACGTAAATTACTATCTGTAGACATATGGTAGCCACGCCCATTCATCAGTCCGTAGGTATGCATGAATCCATCTCCATTATTGTCTGCAGGCTTATGTAGAGCCACGCCCACTGATCAGTTGTTATTGTATATGTCATAATCTAGTATAATAGTGCTGTGAGTAACTCAGCAGATACTTAGTGGTCATGCATGAGCTTGCAAAAAAACTTCTCATGCAAGTATAAGAAAAAATTTGGAATTTTAAATTAGATTAGGGACAGTGTATAATGCTGCAATAAAAAGTACTGAAACAAGCTGGATCAGAGTAGTACGTAATGTCCAAATACTGTAAAACAATAAGAAGTGAATATCCCTACTATGCATTGAGTGTAGCACAGTAGAGATATTCACTTCTTATTGTTTTACAGTATTTGGACATTACGTTACTACTCCGATCCAGCTTGTTTCAGTAATTTTTATTGCAGCATTATACACTGTCCCTAATCTAATTTAAAATTCCAAATTTTTTCTTATACTTGTATGATTGGACTTATGCTGCTCTTCAACTGTCAGGCTCAATGAAATTTGCTGAGCAAATGTTAAACCCCAATACTTATAACTAGTAATTTGAGGTTGAGACTTGGATTTTTTTGTATGCAATAGATTGACACAGACTGTCAGTGTCAATAAGTGCCACCACAAGTTACTGATACCGATTGAAACAACTTAAGTATGGCGGGATGCAACCCTAGCTTGCTTTGATCTAATACAGTACAGTCCACTTATACAACTTCACACATGCATGGCATTTTACACATGGTAACTATGCATTTTTCAGTGTGGATAAAATGCCACACACAGATAATCAAAACCCATGCACCTTGCACACGCGGACAAAGTCACAGCCATGTGTGTGGCCATGCACACGTGCATGTGTCATTAGTCATTTTAGTCTAATGACTAGGTACATAGCCTATTATTGCTAGGTTTAAACATATTTTTATGCACATCAACTTTACTGAAACCACAGTACATGTACATGTCTCAACACCTTGCTTCACTAAGTGTCAATCAACCACCCAATGCTGCCAGTAGAGTGTGCTGTAACTGTGGACAACCTGGACACATTGGCAGAAATTGCAGGTCATTTGTTACATCACAAGTGAAATGCTTTAACTTGGGAGGAGAGGCAAGAATTGCATACAACAGGGAAATAGCCAATAAGGCTCTTCCCCTTCCCAAGCAGGGAGGGATCCCTGTTCATACGCTACAATGTTCATATCGTTGAACACACACTTGTCATCTCAACACCAACCATATCAAGGAAAACAACATACATAACTAAGAGTATCAATGAGAATTGTACTGACATTTTATTAAACTTGGGAGCATCATGTTCTGTGGTCTGTTCCAATTACAGCCAGTTATATCCATTAAACTGATTAATGCAGATTGAAGCAGTCTCTCCCTAGTTGGGACTATACAGCACAAGTAAATAATACCACCCCAAAAACACCTTCGCTGTAAAAAAGGCGCGCCCAAGAAACTACAAGTGCCTGGAACCCAATGTAAAAAAACAAAAAGAAAAAAACAGCTCAGCTAAAGTGAAAAGTAACTGGTAACTTAAAAAGCTGATATCTGAAGCGGCCAAGAATACAATTACTAAAGTTTAATCCATGCAAGAACACCTTGGCTATAATACAGGTGTGTACATGAAAGCAACTGGCAACTGAAATGGCTGATATCTGAAGCGGCCAAGAATGAATGGTCATATACAACTAATCCAAAAATTTAACACTGAACCTTTATAATTCAGCTGTGTTCTATATTCACTCTTGCTGCATCGTAAAGTAATTTCTTTTAACTCTAATTGGCTGGTAATTTGGCCGCCTTTTTTAATAGTCAGTATAATAGAGCAAAAAAAGGCGGCCAAATTACCAGCCAATTAGAGTTAAAAGAAATTACTTTACGATGCAGCAAGAGTGAATATAGAACACAGCTGAATTATAAAGGTTCAGTGTTAAATTTTTGGATTAGTTGTATATGACCATTCATTCTTGGCCGCTTCAGATATCAGCCATTTCAGTTGCCAGTTGCTTTCATGTACACACCTGTATTATAGCCAAGGTGTTCTTGCATGGATTAAACTTTAGTAATTGTATTCTTGGCCGCTTCAGATATCAGCTCTTTAAGTTACCAGTTACTTTTCACTTTAGCTGAGCTGTTTTTTCTTTTTGTTTTTTTACATTGGGTTCCAGGCACTTGTAGTTTCTTGGGCGCGCCTTTTTTACAGCGAAGGTGTTTTTGGGGTGGATATCACTCATTTTTGTCAGTGATAGACTCTACATTTGGTTTAAAAGGTAATTTTTTTTGGAAATGAGCAATTAACATTAATGCAGAATATTGTCTTGGAGAGTCAGTAAAATCCAAACATAATAATGATTGTTTCATAACACCGTAAATTCGGAAGTATGAATTTACAGTGTAGTATGACTGTTCTATTAGAGTTAATCTATCTTTACTGCCTGCATGTGACGAATATAATCTCATATCTGTGCATGTTAAATGCTTCAGACACCTAATTAAACTTGCAAGTGCCTAACTAGTTCACAGTTGCTACACAGCTATAAATACATTTGTAATTGTTATCATCATAATAATTTATCATGTTATAACCATTTTTTAATATTTTGGTCACAACTTCAGGATTAGAGCAGCAGAGAAAGGAATAGAGGACTCAACCATCAAGACTTGTATATGGGAGATGGAACAGTATTGCGATGGACAATGCCAGTACTAACCCCTCAAGGGTGTTGCAGTACAGTATAGATGCAAGACCAGAGCCTCGATCGTCACCTTTTGACTGTAGTCACAACTTCAGGATTGGAGCAGCAGAGAAAGGAATGGAGGACTCAATCATCAAGACTTGGGGAGATGGAATAGTATTGCCATGGACAATGCCAGCACTAACCCCTCAAGGATGTCACAGTGCAGTATTGATGCAACCACTCCAACCGGGAGTTTGTAAAAGACGGAATAAGGAATAGCGGAATAACGGAATAACTCGCATCACAACGAACGGGCATTTATATGGCTTATGCAATGTTATGGTGATTGTACTGTTACAGCTGTGAACTCATCCTTCGTAGATATCCTTACAATGTAGGGTGATTGCGTGTACTGTTACAGCTGTGAACTACACTGCTTCGTCACTCATATAGATGTCCTAGCGAAATGATTACGAAGCCGGTACCGGTTTGCAAACACTAACGGCTATTGTGCCGGCACTAGTAGGTTGCCCCGAGCATTCAACTTTAGGGCACGCGTCTAGTAGGTTGCCCCGAGCATTCAACTTTAGGGGATGCGAAAAGTAGTTCCTTAGCGTTAGGGGTAGGCTAGGGTTCAGCTTTGGTTTCTTCTTCACTCTTGTTATATATAGAAGTCACTTCAGTCGGATGTTTATAACGTAGAAACTAAATAATATGACTAGCTGCAGCACCGGTGGTATAATCGTTACAAACATTGCTTATGAGTACGGATGCCCGGGTTCGAACCCTCGCTTAGACAACTTTTTTTTTCGCTTTCTTAGGTTTTTTGTACAAGTTTTTTTTTAATGCACGTAACATTCTAAGTATTATACCCTCCACTGCCGGAAAAATAGCCGGCAAAACAGTGTAACCGGTACCGGCTCTATATAACCTGCCAAATGATTACTATACGCTCTTACTACTACTGTATGTAACTAAGCTAGAATATACAATAGTTAGCTATTAGTTTCGTTTTCGAGTCTTCATCCTTCCAGTGGAGGGATGAAACGAAACGACTGCCATGCCCCCTTTGCTCATGACGTTGGTACCATACTTAACATACAGTACCCACTTACGAAGTGCAAAATTACATTTGATTATAGCTCTTACTAGCCACTACTGTATGTAAAGTATGGTACCAATGTCGCAAGCAAAAGGGGGTGTGACAGCCGTTTCGTTTCATCCCTCCACTGGAAGGATGAAGACTTAAAACGAAACTAATAGCTAACTACTGTATATTCTAGCTGTGCTAGCGCAATGATACTTAGCTACATACAGTAGTAGTAAGAGCATATATTAATCACTTCGCTAGGACGGCTATGATCGACGAAGCAGTGTAGTTCACAACTGTAACAGTACACGCAATCGCCCTAACATTGTAAGGATATCTACGAAGGATGAGTTCACAGCTGTAACAGTACAATGAGCCTTATCCGCAATTACGTCACAACGCGAAAATAACGCAAAAATGGCGAAAAGTGTGGGGGCCAAGTGGGATACTTTGTATGGAAGGGATAACATTTCGAGATGTTCCACATGAAGAAAGCATGAGAAAACTCTGGTGAGGCTTATTACCTATCTTACTATGTAGGGACACGCATTTTCGTACTTCTCGAGCAATCCTACGGTCTGCTTTTGGTTTCTTCCCAATGGCTCTCTGTACAAAAGGCCCCCACACTTTTCGCCATTTTTGCTTTGTGACGTAATTGCGGATAAGGCTCATCACCCTAACATTGCATAAGCCATATAAATGCCCGTTCGTTGTGATGCGAGTTATTCCGTTATTCCGCTATTCCTTATTCCGTCTTTTACAAACTCCCACTCCAACCAGTGCATAAGACCAGAGCCTTGATCATCACCTTTTGACTGAAATTTTTATACTTGAAGCAATTAAAACAAAAAAGTTGTAGTACTTATACTTTCCTGGGAGCATGTCCCCAGAGTCCCAGACTCCCTTGCCTGTTCAGCAGAATAATAGGATTGAGCCTTACTACCACTTTCACCTTTATTCTTGGCCCGGATGTACATATCGGCAACATAATACAGTAGTTGTAGATAATGCTAGTTAATGCCCCTAGCTATAGGGGTGGAATTTTTCCCTATATCACACTATCACAGTAGTTCTTCTCGCAGTTCTTTGCCTGGCCATCATCAACTGTTGTAAAAACATTAGTCTCGTCCCCCAGACCCTTCCTCAAGCATGCTTATCACACAAAAATGACTTAGTTTAGCAGTGCACAAACAATTATTGACAGCTTATACTATATTAAAGTACACTTACCGCATTGTTGAACCATGTATACCACCAGAATCCACCGGATTGACAACTAACACGTGATCTATTTAGGGGAAATCTCGTGAAAAGTCCCTAATTACCTTAAGCGGACACTCGTGATACGTGGTTTTAAATTGAATGGTTTAAGAATGTAATTGGATGGTGAGGCGTGCTTTAATCGGCTCGACTTTAATGAGAAACTCGAGCCCCTCGTGAGAAACTACATCGCTTGAGCAACGCTTGAAGAAGTAAGAGTCAAGAATACTGAGGTACTCTATGACATATGCCGGTCTTGAATGCTAACGAAACGAGGAGTGAAGTTTGTGCAACATGTCATATCGCCACACACTGATTCACCGTGTTTGTGCGATAGGGTTTTTGACCTGTCCACCAGATGTTGAAAGGAAATTCATTCCACCACATGTTGAAAGGAAATTCATTCCAACTTGTGAAGTTATTGATATACTCATTGTTGGGGTCCACGGGGACATCGATGATCATTTACCAGTCAGCTGTAAGTAATGTCACAACAGAAGGAAAGGAACCATTTCCATACCCCTATGGCGTACTGATTTTCTAGGTCAGTTTATGTACACTCAACCACAGAATGTAGAACTTTGGTTACAGGTGGAAAATAAAAACCTTTTTACTCAGTTACAAGAGATTCACCAGCTGGGATAAAATGTTGAAGTGAATGTCATTAGTACCAACTTGTTCATCAGGTATTGGACAATTCCAAGTGTCCAGATTATGCAGTTGTCCTCTTGTTCAAGTTTACACGTTTAGGCAAGTTCCACAACATCCTATAATCTATTACTATATCAGTGTGGAATAATGCTTATATGATATTTTATATTTTTCATATTCCAGGCTTTAGGTGTATTGTATTTAACACCTGCTTGTTGGTTTTTGCAGGCCATCTGGTCATACTGGTTTATCCACTAGCAGTTGAATGTGATCATGGTACATATGTAAGTTGAGACCACGCAAGAACAAAGATACAGGTGTCATGAATTTCAGGTCAGTTACCGTTCAGAGGAATTGTATTATTACAATTGTTCTTTTAGTAGCTATCAATTATCAGTGACCAGTTTGTGATAGCGTACTTTTGTTTGACTAATGACCTAATGTTCTGGTTTACATGCTTACCCAACAGTTATGTTACTCACTTAACCTGCATATGGGATATATATTTTTTAGTTCATTTTGATTATCCATCCTTTATTGGTACAGCCTGGCATATTGATTTTTTGTACATTCTCTTTTTAATTCAGTGCCTGCTGGATTGTTTTGTCAGATATCAAAACAGGTGTCTTTGGTGTTGCGACCGATGTTCCAGGTCAGTTTGCATGTGTGTTTAATTTAAGGTTGACTTCAGTGCCTGCTTATTCTTTTACAGGTCTCGGTATCGAGTGTCATGAATTTCAGGTCAGTTGACGTACAGAAGAATTGTATTATTACAATTGTTGTTTTTGTAGTTATCAATTATCACTGTATACTAGTGATGTGAATTTGCAGGTCAGTCTACTCAGATGTATCGGGCATAGTGTTGATGGGTTCATACAAATATCCAGTGTAGACTGTAGTAGCATCAAGGGTGTTAATTTCCAGGTCAGCTTACATGTTGTGATGTTAGTGATTTTTTCCTAGTACCTAGATGTTAAGTGTATTGTATTTAATGCCCACCTGTTATGTTTTTAAATTATGGTATATCAGTGTAGACAGTGCAACAGTAAGTCTTCTGTGTTGTAGTAACTATTTGTTTCATAATTATGCTTTTGTCCTGGAATGGCACAATTTTTTTGGGCAACCAGTGTGAAGTCCAGTGTTACAAACATTGTATTATGACCAAGTTGTGATAGCGTACTTTTGTTTGACTAATGTCCTAATGTTCAGGTTTGACATGCTTACCCAACAGTTATGTTATTCATTCACGGGATATAATTTTTGTTCATTTTGATTATCCATGCTATTATTGATACAGCCCGGCATATTAATTTTTTGTACATTCTCTTTTAATTCAGTGCCTGCTGGATTGTGTCATCAGATATCGAAACAAGTGTTTTTGGTGTTGCAACCGATGTTCCAGGTCAGTTGCATGAGTGTTTAATTTAAGGTTAACTTCAGTACCTGCTTATTCTTTTACAGGTTTCAGTATCGTCATGCTGACATACAAGAAATCATCACTATTGTTTGAACTATTTTTAGTCAAGTCTTGATGTGATGTTGATTAACGTTGTTACACATTGTTGTATGTTTACCATATGGCAAGAAATTTTCATGGCCATCATGAAATTTGAATATTGTGTAAGTTGTGTGGAACAACCCCAACTCATACATGGTCACTGGCAAACCACGAACCTCATTCGAGTCACAACACCACGAACCATGCACATCCGAGCAATCCATTACAAAATTTTGTTGCACCATTTGTGTGTGCATAATACTTAACGAAAGCCACAACACAAGCTACATGGTACACACTATACATAGAGGTGGTAACCCCTAAAGCCTTGTATTCACCTTACCAGCCTTTGTGGTTAATCTATTAAAAATTACATGTAAATAGACAATTGAAGAGTATGCTTAAAGCACCTTCGCTAGTGATTTTGTTCTTCACACCATAAGACAACTGGCGATTTATATACGCTCGCATGGGGTGTGGCACTAAATCGAATTTAAAAGATTTTTGCTTAAAACTCCATCCCTAGGGAACTTACGGTTCAGCACGCTATCACAACTTGTTTATCAGGCATTAGAGTTTGTGTCCACGTCGTGTCTTTAAAAGTTATTGTAGGGAATAGAGGTTTGATTGAAGAAAATACGCGTATAGGCAAACCAGGATTGGATAATGTCAGTGCTAGATGGACTATATAAACACGGCTATGTTGACTGGTATAACGTGACAGTAGTTGTAACATAGGGTAGAGAAATAAAGTGAAATGCGCCTATTTTTTATTTTGCGATGGTTACTTTTTTATTTTAGCGAGGTCGCAAGAAAACTATGATGATGACGACTCCTAAAGATTTTTTTATCACGTAACGCAATACAAATCTATTGAGAGATGTTGCATAATCTAGGGCTAATATTGTGAAACCGGCCCTACACGTAAATAACTCACAGTAGTAGCCGCGCGTCTTTTAATTGGGCGTGCGCTTTGTAGTTTCTTGGCCGCGCGACTCACTACCGTGAGTCTTGATAATGGCCTGGACACACGTAAAAACTTCATTGTTGACAACGACCTAATAACTCCTGTGATACTAGGATGTGACTTCCTTAAGTATGATGTGTTGCTGGACTATGGCAAAAGCACATTTTACTGTAAGAACTCTTGTGTCCAGTCTGAAAGGCTTAACATACAGACAAACATGCTAGTTTCTTGATAACGGCTGTGCCCTGTCTAATACAACAGGGTTTTTAAGTTGACACTGCATGACATGTCAAAAACCTATCACCTGACTCTGGAGTTGATGCTGAAGGATCATGAAGTCTTGTTTAGATGTCAACTTGGCAAGACAGATGTTGCTAGACATGTGATGGATATAGGTGAAGCCCACCAGTGAAGTTACCATCGCATTCCATTCCTTTTTCACTACACTGAACAAGTACACAACTAAGTATACGAGATGGAAAAAGAAGAGATCATAAGACTAAGCAATAGTCCATGGCGTGTTTCAGCCACGTATGTTCTGAAGAGCAACGGTTTTGTTCACCTTAATAAAGTAAGTAAAAAAGACTCCTACCTGTGCAATGGGCAGATGGGCTCCAGCAGAAATTTACTAGAATGAAAATAATTTTTAAGGTTGATCTCTAAAGTCCATGCATATTGGCAGTTCTCAGAAGACAGCCTTCTGTCCAGGCCCTGGTTATGGTCTGTGGGAATTTACTGTGATGCCTTATGGGTAAGTGGAGTGACTCAGACATTCCAAGGTGGACTAGATGAAGTCTTGAAAGACTCTAAGAATTGCATGCGTTTATACACAATCACGTACTGTAGATGGCTGCATCATATTTTCTGATACTTTATATTAGCACATTGACCACCTGCAACATGTCCTGGGTCAACTTCAGTCAGCAGAAGTTAACCACAGCAGCTGCAAATGCTACTTTGGAATGAGCTCAACAACTCAGCTTGGATTTGTCTACACTGGTGATGGCATGAAACCTAATGCAGAGAAGACTCAGGTGATAATTGATTGGCTCTCAGAAGGAATTTAAATCATTCATGGAGTTGGCTACTTTTCATCCTCTCTGCACCTGTCTCTAGAAGGTCTGTAGTGCTGTGAAAACTGGTTATTGACCGGTTAATAAATAAATTGCAATTAACCAGTAACCAGTTAATAAACTAGTTTAACTGGTTATTCTTTGGTGTACATGCACATTTTGTAGTGGAAAATTAATCAAACAAAAATAAGTAGTCCAGCACTAGACTTACAGCAGCTGTGTACTCTTCCTGACAGAAGTTAGCAGTGTGGAAGTATTTCAGTGTTGAAAGGAATAGAAGTGGTGCCCACTGAGACAGAGAAGTGTGTTACCTGCATGCTTTGTGCTCAAAAACCTGCTCATGGTGGTGGCACTATGAACTTAAAGAATCATTTGCAAACAAATCATCATAGAAAAGAGTATGAGGAATTATATGAAACTGATGACAACCAGCCTACATTGGATAATTTTGTTCAAGCGTCTGGTGTGAAAAGGTTACCACAGAATTCGGCTTGAGCAAACCAATGCTGCGGTGAAGTTTGTCTCTAGAGATTTAAGGTCAGTGAGTGTTGTAGACAGGGCTGTGTTTATAAGCCTGATGGATATAGCAAAACCTTGTTTCATCATCCCATGTAGAAGAACTGTATTGAATTTAATTGACCAGAAGTAGTGTAAACTAGAGAACTCAGTTCAAGGATCACTGAGTGGACAGCAGTGTGTGGAACTTACCAATGATATGTGGACATCAAGGGCTGGTGACGGCTATTTTCACTCATAGTGCATTTTGTTACTGAGAAGTTGAGATGTTCAATAATCAGTTACAGTGCCAACATTGCCAGATAAGCATAATCATACCCATACTAGTGAAGCAATCACTGGTGTTCTGTCTGAGTGGTGCATTCAACTAGACAAAGATGTTGTAGCCCTTGTAATAGATAATGGAAGTAACATTAAACAGTCATTGAAAGATGACCTCAGGATACTTAACTTACCTTGAGCTGGCCACACATTGAACTTGTCTGTACAAAAGGCTTTTGCATTATCAGAAGAGCACACAGTTCTAGCCATAGTTAAAAAGGTAGTGGAATATTTTAACAAATCTTGTCTTCTCCTACAAGAAAAATGGCAGTTATTAGGCTTACCAGATCACAAGTTACAGCAGATACTAGAATGAAGGGGAAGCCACTGGAATGGTGGAAGGATTACCAGCACTTACATGTTTTACAACAACACCCAGTTAACTGCCAGTTATTGGCAGCTAGTTTTGCGTTGGTTATCAGGTTCACAGCTCTAGAAGTCTAACACCTTTGTAATGACAACAGATACCTCTAAACATGGTTTGAGTACTGTGCACTCGACTTCATGTGGTACTGTACTGACTGCTGCTGCTGAGAGAAAGTACAGAGGTGCTTGGCCATTGTGTGGGCCAGAAGAAGCTAAGGCACTATTACATAAATAAGGACAAGTTTTACCCTTGAAACAGACCACAAGCCCCTTGAATGGTTGGAGTTAATTAGGAAAAGCTATGCACAAGCACAAAGACTTGAGCACCAGGGGTGTGCAATATATTTAACTATCATGATACTAATATGCTGTGCATGTATAACTATGCATGCACATTGCATAAATTTAATATTTTAATGTGATAATGGAACACTAGCTGAGTGATATGGAATCCCTCAACAGCATCATGAGTAGTAGCAGTATGAGCAACTGTATTGAATGTCTAAAGCCACTTCCTAGAGCAAGGAGCAAAGTTTGGAAGCATTCCGGGTTCCTGACAAATGAAGCTGGTGCAATAGTGAACAAAGCACGGGTAAAGTGCACTCTTTGCAAATATGACATCATCCTTTACAATGAATTTAACTTATCACCTGGAGTAAAAGCATCCTGGACAATTCACTGAATGTTGCAGTGTGAAGTAAGGATCTGCTAAAATCACCTCTAAAGCAGCTGCTGCCAGTTGTGATGAAGACCAGCTTGCCATCACAAAATGTTTTACATGCAAAACACAAAACAAACCTGTGTGGAACCTCTGAAACTGTGTATAAAATAGCATAAAGAACATTGGTAGATATTTTAAAATATTATTCTTATTATATATTTTCAACTACCCTAATAGAATAGTCACTACTCTAATAGAGCAGTCATTTCTATAGTTCGATTAACCGAGAATCTGGATAAGTGGGGTCCGAGTTCCACTGTATGGCTATTCCAAGAAAATATGAGAAAGCACAGTAAGTAAAAGATACACTCCATGATGTTGGTACAGTAGATGCAGCTGAATATAATTATTCAGATTTGTGGACAGGGTGTCACTGTCAAGTGTACATCTCCATTACAATTATACTAATAGGAAGATTCCTCATCACTGTATCACTACACAGGAAGTCTCTGTGGCACATAATGCAGAGAATTTAGCAAATGAATTTGAAGAAGTGCTAAACCTATGGGGCATTAGATATAGAATCTATGGTGCTGCAACTACAGACAATGCCCAAAACATAAGAAATGTTATTGTTGACAGCATGGAATTACACCACTTAGGCTGTGTTGGATACACTTTACAGTCAAATGTGAATAAACCAAATTCAACTTATCTCAGTTGCATGGCTTCTAGGAAGAGTTAAGAAATTGTTTGAACATTTCAAAAGGTCTATGAAGGAGACTTATTTACTATACGATAAACAAGTTCTTTTGGAATCACCACAGCATGAGCTGATACAGCAATGTGACACCCGATGGAACTCCATCCTGTATTATTATTATTATTATTATTAGCACTTTATAGTAACCAGCGCTGAAGGTCTAACAGCAACATGTGCTGCAGCCTTTGGACCTAACAAGAACTGGAGACTTTAAATGATTACTTAACCTAGCTAACAATAAAGTGAAACAGAAAAGGGCCAAAGAAAGGGAAAAAATGCCTCCTACTCCAGGATTTGAACTGCAGGCCACCCAATGTCTAGTATATGTTCCAATGTGTCAAGGAACAACAGCCAGCTGTGTGTATAGAGTGTTACTTGAAAGCAGACAAAGTTGTTTGTTCTCTATTTCCTAATGGGTTCGAATGGAATCTTTTAGAGGATCTTGTGGCTATACTGAAGCCATTTGAAGAAATCATTAATGATATGAGTGGCTCGAAATACCCAACAATTTGCATGACTAGCCCACTCTTGTGCCAAGTTTGTGAGGTGACTTGAAAGTTAACGAAGATGACAACACAAACCTGAAAAAAATTAAAGAAACTATGTTGGAGAACTTTCAAGATATATATATATTTCCTGCTATTAATAAAATTATTGCATTTTTGGATCCACAATTCAAACCCCTTCATCCCGATGACAATGAAGAAAATGTAAGTGCACCTACGTAGCTCCAAAAAGTCAAAATCTGGTCCAGTAGCTTCATTGTTTGCAGGTATCTCATGGCCTAACAGAAAGCAATTGAGTAGTATTCAAACTGTCAAAAGTGAGCCACAATCAAGATAAAGAAACAACTGACTTGGATCCTGGTCCACTGTAGAATAGTATATTGTGCCAGTATTCATTACTAGCTTAACTAGTCAGAATGGTTCGGTGCCTGGTGTTTCTTCATAGAAAGTGTTCTCAGCTGCTGGTAGTGCGTGACAAAGAAGAGAGCAAGGCTTCCAATGACTGCATCAAAACACATATTCAGTATATTTCACACAACCTCCCACTAGGACATGACTAGGTATCATTATTGTATTCTTTATTTTGAATGTTTTGTATCATTATAACCACATTGTTTGGAGGTAGTTCATTTGTATGATCTTATATACTCTTATTACTCTGTAGCCTCACCTACTAATAACTTCAGTAACTCGTAATTTTTATGAAAAAACATTACAAACTCATCATAATATACTACACATAAATTATACAAGTAAAATCAGGAATTTTAAGCTAGAATAGGGATCAACTAGAATATAGTGCACCAATAAAAAGTATTGAAACAAGTTTGAATTGGTATATTACAACAGCAAATTACTGTAACACCAAAAGCAGTGAATATCCATACTGTGCTGTGGAGTGTCTGTAATTGAAATGCACAGTAGGATATCATACAGTACGATAGTACTGTGTAGTAGGGACCACAAAGGAGTAGGCGTGGCCCACAGGATAACATCACCCAAAATTCAGCCTCAATTTTCCCTGATGA
Source organism: Dysidea avara (assembly GCF_963678975.1). Taxonomy (NCBI): domain Eukaryota; kingdom Metazoa; phylum Porifera; class Demospongiae; order Dictyoceratida; family Dysideidae; genus Dysidea; species Dysidea avara. The sequence continues at coordinate 16,625,142 of NC_089280.1, read as the reverse complement.
CTATGAGGTAGTATTGGTTAGGTAAAACTAAGTTTTCAGATCGACCTGAAACACGTTCAACAAGTTGCTACGGAATTTAAAAAAATTATTTAACAGAATTTTCTACTGACTGACTGAGTAACTGAGTAACTGACTGATGCCTCGTAACTCGATAACGGCTAAGGCTATGGGCTTGATTTTTTCACTGTTCGACGTTGCTTCGGCCTGACAGGTGCCTTTTGGCATACCACAGTACATACAGTGCATTCTTCATGGACTTACCAGTGTCCTCCTTTGTGTCCCATTCATCTTTGCTGACAGCGAAAAGTGTCAATTTGGCGGTAGTACATGATGGCTTCCCTTCGAAATGGAAACCATCCATATTTTTCATAGTGGCTATTATGATTGCAAAGGTGCTTTTCAAACAGTACTTGATTCGTACTGCCGTGTAACTGACAAAGAAGTGTAATGGATACTTCACTTTTCAGATGATAATTGATATAATTGGGGTAAGCGGCACCATTTCTTTCTTTCGGTATGCACGGATTGCAGAGGTGCTTTTCGAACAGTTCTTGATTTGAAATGCAGTGTAACGCATTGAACATAGCTGACAATGATACTATACTTTCAGACGATAGCTGGGGCGTGCGGAGTCATTTCAGATGCAGTATGCGTGGGTTCACCAGTCATAATAATTATTTACAAAAAAAGTTATCTAACAGGTACACAGAAAAATTGTAATTTTTAACTAGAGTAGGGACCATAGCACATCGATAAAAAGTACTGAAACAAGCTAAGTAGTGCATGATATTAATTCACAGTAAAACAATAAGAAGTGTTATGTCCCTACTGTGCTCAAGATACCATAATGGAAATGCACAGTAGGGATGTAACACTTTTTATTGTTTCACTGTGATTTAATATTGTGCACTACTCCAACTTGTTTCAGTACTTTTTATCGATGTGCTATGGTCCCTACTCTAGTTGAAAATTCCAAATTTTTCTGTGTACTTGTTCACTTATTTTTGTGTTACAGTAATTTGCTGTCATAATATACCAACTCAAGCTTGTTTCACTATATTCTAGTTGATCCCTACTCTAATTTAAAATTCCTAATTTTTTTATACTTGTTTCTGTTTTTTAAATAGAACTGGTGACCAATCTACATAACTACTTCGTTTCATAAAGATGAATTGATGTAGCTATGAGAAGACAATCAAAGAAGACACCATCAATTTTTTTGTTGAACATAAACTGTAATTTTGCACATAGATTGGTGTACTGATATCCTACAACAACTGATTTAATTGATTTATATGTCTTATATGGTTTAAGACAAGTGTACAGGAAATAAATAAGCGACCTAGATGCAAGGGTACCAAGTTTTAAAGCAGCTGGAGCCCTGGCAAGGTAAACACACACACAAAAGAAACAAAACACACACATACATCAATTATCACGTTAAATTAATTAGATCTTACAGATCCCACAGATCTGAGGAGCGAGCACTGAAAATTCTGTCAGTATGAGCAGGATATTACAATTCTGGCAGCTTGATTAAACAATGGCTTAATGGTAACTTGCATGCACAAGATACGTAGGTTGGTCAGCATTGCAGGTGTATGCCCTGAGCAACCAATCTCAATTGTAACAAGCTGGGCATACAGGCCAGTACATCAGTGTTCACAGAATGAAATAGCTTAGTACAAAGAATTTACACAGTAAAGCAGCACGAAACAGTGCCAACTAATCAACACGTCTCTGTTCTGCTTAGCTAAAAATGGGTTTTTATCCACCCTGGCTTCATCTGGAACAGTTAGTTGAACTCAGACACACAAGACTAATCAGTACATGCCTGTTCTACTTTGCTAAGAACGGGTTATTATCCACCCGTCATCTGGAACTGTCAGTTGGACTCAAACACACGAGAAACAAACAACAGTGTTCGTAGAATGAACACCTTAGTACAACTTACATGGGCAGCAAAGCAGTTCGTTAATGAGAAACACAAGCGATTAAACTGTGCTAACAAATTGTTTTTTTTTAAATTTGCTTTACCAGTTAGACACTGGAGGGTGAATGCTGGAGGCAAAGCCTGTATGAAGTGTTTACCACGAGCCAAGGAACCTAAGCAAAAATCATTGACTAACGGGACAAATACCTAGAAGGGGTTTGAAAAAATCCATAACTTTGATATGCAGGCCACCCGAATACACGTGCCTGTTCTACGTAGCTAAAACTGAGTTCTTATCCTCCACTCATCATTTGTAGCAGTTAGTTGAACACCAACACGGGAGAAACAAACAATTAAATACCTTAGAACAAAGAACTTACATGTACAGCAAAGCAGTGTATTAAGAAACGCAAGCGATTAAACCGTGCCGACTAATCAGCACGTGCCTGTTCTACTTTTTTGCTAAGAGTGAGTTCTTATCCTCCACCCATCATCTGGAACAATCAGTTGAACTCAAACACACAAGAAACAAATGTGGCGGCCAGCACAGAAGTCCAGCAGTGCATACTAAAATTATTAGCACACTAATGCACTATCGTATATAAGTGAACACCTTGTGTTGCATGTCAGCAAAAAGAACTGGGTACAAAGGAAAGTTCATGATGCGTGCATTGTACATACTGCGGTTGGTGAAAAGGCACATCTCGGGATGAAGTGATGTTGAACAGTTAAGAAATTAAGCCCGTAGCTATATCCATTGTCGAGTTATACTTGGCTGAAGGCATCAGTTAGTCAGAATAAAATTGTTAAATAGAAAATTTTTAAAATTCCATAGAAACTTTTTGGAAGGGTTTGGGGTTAATTTGAAGACGTTTTTGGGGTTGGCTGAGCCTAACCAATCCCGCCAAGTTGTCATGAAGGGAAACTGAGGCTGATTTTAGGATGATATTTTGGGCTGTAAAAGCCCAGTTCTGCATGATCCCTATTATACAGTGCTACCATACTGTATGATAAAATATTGTGATACAATATTGTATTGCGATATTTATAAGTGATACTGTTGTTGCTTGGTGATGCACAATCCAAATTTTTAAATTTCATCTACATGTTTTGTCAAAGTGCTTGTGGCCCTGTGGCAATAACTTCAGCCTTTTTTGAGCCAGATGCTGGGTATTGTAAATTGTTTTCTATCACACATAAACTTATGGCTATAGTCAGCTACACAGGGATATAATTTATGAGCACTAACTATTTTAGACGACTAAATTTAGCTTTGTGGACATATTATAATTGTTAGGCTGTCTCAGTCCACTAAAAGTGTTGAAGGCAGTTGAATTTAGCTCTTGCAGTCCATCTAGATATTTCACCTTGGTCAACAGCTTCCCGACTGTTTATTCAGCTACCAAAGAACCATTTCTTTAGCTGTATAATCATTCGTACAGCCGTACACCACAAATACATAGATAATAAAATAGCTACAATTACTTACTTCTATTGGTTTTATTTATCCTGACAGTTTGTGAAATATTCATGAGGTAATTGAGCCGGCTGTTATAAGCCATAAAATCCCCTTCAGTTCCAATGTGATCTATTCCCTTAGAAAACCCTAAGATCCACCAACACAAATCTTTAATGGTTTATTGAAGCCTTGCAATGCTTAATAATGTGAAGCAGACCCTACAGCTGCACTACTTGAAGAACAGAATGCATGCATATGCAAGAAAATACAAACATAATTTAGCCACTACTGTACATTGCATATACTATTACCACAAAGAAGAAAGTTATACAATTGCTGCTGCACATAACAATAACCAGCTTCACTACAGAAAACAACATTATGACCACTTCACAACTGTGTACGCTTCATACTGTGATATAGAATTTTGAGTGGGCGACATCAAACAAAAAAAGTGTACCTATTTTCCATAAGTACAGTGGAGGTGTGAACTGTACTTTATTGCCCACCAACTGTATGAAACTTCAAAGCTTAATGAAGCACAGTTATGACAGTAATCAAAACATAGGCATCAGCGGTTTGTTATCAACAACACTCAGGACAGCTGGCAGGCCAGCATTATACCAGACTTTAGTAATCAGCTTTACAATTACTACACTGATTAACAGGATAGTCATCTAAAACACTAGTGTATTATGTGTAGTGAGCTTAGAACATTCAATAAATACTTTAAAGCACCGTTTTGTTTATGCTACATGAATAATAAAACACTTGACGCTTGGCCTTGATCCTAATAAAGCAGTCAGCTTCATCTCATGCTTCATTAGTATCTTGGCTGTGCACCTCATGCTTTAATATCCATATATCACTCACGGCAATGCTGTAAAATGTACTTATTGAAAAAAGCTTGCACTGGTTTCACAGTTATGTACATGCTTCCTGGTACACCTATGTTGCAAGAGAGTTCAAAACATTAAGCAAAATGGCATACATCTATCACTCAAATTTGTGTGTATATGCAAGTACAACTAAAAACTACCATTGGAAGAGCATGTGTATGTAACAAGAATTGCTAAGATGGAGAGCCTTGTGGAAGACCTAGCCAAAATAAGGGCTGCATAACTGAAGAACTGGTTTGCCAGCAGGAAAGCACCCACGAAGAGAAAGTCAACGTAATTACTAGCTATGACATTCATTGTATCATTGTGATTGATAATAATGGTACTTTGAGTGACTGACACTACATACGTAGTCAATGACCAGGGTCTTCCCTAAAGCACAGCTCACTCAACATCAGCAGCAAGAGCAAGATACTCTAATACAGCAGTACCACAGCCATGTACACGTGTACTGTACAATATTCTAATAGAACAGTCAGCCACTCTGATAATATAGCAACAAGTGTATCAGTTTTAAAATGAAATATACTATAGGGACCAAGCAATAAAAAGTAGCAAAAACGAGATAGATGAACGATGGTATTACAACATAGCTACATGGGAAAATCTCGGGGGGTCCGCCACTTTCTCGAAGGGTGTACGAGATTTTGAAATCACAGTGATTTCTCTGAAATCAATGATTTCATTTGTGATTTCATGATTTCAATTGTGATTTCAATTGTGATTTCAATTTTGATTTCGTGATTTCCGTGATTTCACCATGGTTGACTCTCATGGAGCTAGAACAGGTTCAGAATTTTCGTCACCAGTAAACTGGATGGTAAAAGTTATATCTTCACTAGAGTCTAGTTGGGAAGCAAAGATGCTGGGGCCATAGCCGGCTGGCTGAGATGATTCCAGGCACCAGTAGCGGTGATGGTTCGTGGGGTTGTGGTCGTACGGTAGTGCTGGTGATTAACAGGCAAGCTAACAGTGTAAAGAGGCTGTCTAAAAATGGATTTAATTTGCTAGAAGCCTTCGTGCATAAGTTATATTCTAACAAGGGTGGGCGTGGATCAAGGAATGCCGCACTGGCCTGGTTATAGTAAGCTAGCATTTTAACGAGATTTTTTACGAGGCAATCCACAACTTATCTGGCCTATCAATACCATTATCCTCTTAGCCACACAATGCTCAGCTGGACACCACTACCCTTTCCACTTCAACCGGCATTCCTTCTTTCTAAGAGCTGTCATCGACTGCCAACTTCAGTGATTGAGTCAGAAAGCATTAGCATACAGCTACTACATACTTGTGCTGTAAAGTAAAAATGGTATAGCCATTGTCTTTACCGGTAGACACAATAAAGCAGTACTGTTGTTATCTTGTGTAATTTTTTTTCCTTGGAGCATTACTCACTCCTTGGCATATCGGCATGCCCAGTAATATAATATAAAAGTAGCTGATGGTGATACTTGTAATTAATTAAGTATATTGGAATTGGTTACCATTACATGGTTGCATGTCATCTGTGGGTCCACATGATTTCAGTTACACTTTTATCACTGAGTCATGGTGAATTTTAAAACAGTATCTTTGGTAGGTAGATTGACTTGGATTCAATCAGTAATGATTAGGTAATTGTTCTCCGCAAAATTTATGTGCTATACACTGTTAGCTCCAACCATCCTGCGTTATCAGTTCTTCAGATAATATAATGCAAACCAGTATGATGCATTGCCAGCAATGAATATACCTGCAAAATTTAGCAGAACTTATAAACCTCATACAGCACAATGATTGTATATTCACAAATAGCTATTACACTGAGTAAGAAATAAGAATGCATACCTCATCTGATCAATATGTGATGTAGTTAATCTGCATAAAGCTGACTTATATGCTGAAAGACAGCTACTTGTATGTATTACCTACCAGTTTGATAATACACAATAGATTAAATCACACCTGAAAGTTGACATAAACAATATCTCTGCTAACATCAGTGACGTGCACATCCCTTCCTTCACAATGGTATTGAAAACTGGAATGGCTTGCTGTTAACAAACCTGATCTCATTTCATATTGACTAACAACCACAGTGACAGGAAACACTTAAGTATACAGTTGACTGATCTGGACACATCCATGCATGGTCTTCATTGTGCATGCATGCTGGGATTGTTTTATATAAAATGTTTGCTTGCGAGTTGTGCAAAGATGTTTAGTGGGTCAGCTGAACAAGCAGAACCATAATATGTGATGAAAAGTTACACCTAGTAGCTAGTTACTAACCAGTACCTACTGACATACATGGTTTATAGACAAGCTGCACGATTATTTGTGCTGAAGCTAATGCTTGTTTAGCTAGTCACCACTGGATCACCAGTCCAGTCTTCCCTAGGCAGCGCCCAATGCTGATAGTAGGGCTGGATCAGAATTCCTGTACACTGAGCAACCACTCAGCAGTTCATGAATTAAATAAAGCATGGAATACATATAAGGGTACAACACCTGATAAGTTAACAAACACAAATTACATCCTGGGATGACCCAAGAAAACTCCCTAGATACTAACAGTTTAAAATGTCACTTGTGTGTGGTGTGGAACTACTTTCTTTGCAAAAGTGTGCTTATAGTTTGCAGCCCTTCTACATGGTTTACCCGTTTCATCATTAATCCATGCAGTCATGTATTGTCACTTATGGCTGCGAGTAGAGCCTAAATTGCTAGTTAACACTGAATAGATTCCGAGATAAACTCTCAGATCACTCGTGTGGCTCCAGTGATGGAAGCTTTTGACCATTAGTGGACTCAGCTTGGGCTGTAAAGTTCAAGAGATTGGCAGACGAACCAGTGCCAGATCAAGTGATTCGGGCCTTAAATCACTTCTGTTATGTTCCAATTAATAATATCGCATCATTCAAATGCATAAGTAATTTACGGAAATATATGGAGTTTTACGACTGTTGTTTTCAAAAAGTGTGATTTCTGATTTCTTTTGAGTGTCTGATTTCATGATTTCAAATGTGATTTCTGACGAAACATACAAGATTTCAAGAGTGTCGGACCCCTCGGAAAATCTTTACTTTATTATTGAAATAACATTCCAATGTACGGATTTTGTCACATAACCATGTTGCAATACCATTATCTTATTTCACTGCTTTCATTTTAAAAATTTTAATACACTAGCATATTGTGGATCGACTCTACAAATTATGCAGTACGGTAATTCAGTATAGTAGTAATCATACAGAATTATACCTTCCTACAAAAAATATTAACCAGAAAGAAACCAGTCTCATGATACCTTCATGACAATATTGGTTAGGTACAGCATATTCAAGCCTAAAAGTTACTTCTTTTAGTGTAAATTGAAACATTTCCGATACGAAGTTTATTGAAATTTCGTATTGACTTCAGACAATTGACTTACCAACTCACTTCCTGGTATCTGCATGGCTATATATTGCTTTTAGTAGTTTCCTTCCTTCAAACAAACATAACTCTATACTGGCTAAAATTGAGGGCTTGATCTTTCACTGTTAGGTGTCATTTCAGCTCAACCAGTGTCTTTTGGCATACTGGCATACTGATATATAGGTAAAATGTGTTTTGTCCCCCTTTGTGTCCCCATTTCATGATCATTCCACTGACAGTGCAAGGTACTGATTTGTACAACGGTTTTGTGCTGTCTATTACATACGAAAGAGAAAATGATCATGCCTTTAACAATCAAAGACTACAGTAGCTAGGCTACTTATTCATATTGTTTTCCAAGTGTAACAAGCAGAACAGTAAAAAACTACATAAAATTATTACAGGGGCACACATATGGTTGTAGAGTCCAGTGTCATTCTTTCCTTTACGTGGCATTATACTTATTTTAAGTCTATTATATTTTAGTTCAAATTGTGTTACAAAAAATTAACCGAGTGAACAACACAAGTGTAATGAAAAATCAATTTTACACCTAGTAGGGATCACTACAATAGCAAGTGCTTTAACAAGGGGTGGTATCACCTGAAGGAAAATTTACTCTTTTGCCATGTTGGTTTGTTGTTACTTATACGGGCAAAAGTAGGAATTAAATTTGCACTTCAAGTAGTACGATACTCTTGTTTAAGCATTTATATTTGTAATGATCCTAATAGCTCGTAAAATTGCTAATTTTTCTTACACCTGTGGAAGAATTAAACCCCAGTCAAAATCTTCCTGTAGGCATATGAAATTTGTAATAGGCTTGTTTGCATATAAGTTTCTCACCATACAAATCATCAACTGGATCAAGCTGAAGATTTAGCCGTCTTACATTAGTCAGAGCAATTTCTAATGTTCTCCATGTAGCACTGGGAGTTGATTTCAACCACTTGTCCAGAGTTTCTCGACAACAAGCCACACTCTGCTGAGGATTGTCCTTTGCAATAATTTTAAGCACACAAAGTTCCAATCCCAATTCTAGTCCAATCTCCTCCCATTCTAAGGCATACTTTTTAGCAACATATCTGTTGAGGTCTCTCATAGTCGGAGTATCATTCTCTAAAGGTTACACAAATACACATGACAGAAACTACTGTAGCAACTAGTGAGACAAGACTGAGTACCACAACACTATTGCTATAAATAGAGTTTATGAAGGTCCCCCCCCCCGAAGAAAAAAAATCAACTAAAAACTGGCCTTGTATTCCTTATTTCTGTAATTAACAACAAGTTGTGGTAGTGTTGGTCAAGCATAAACTTGTCTTCAGAGCAACCTGAAACGCTTTTAATGGGTTTCAAATGGAACTTTCTAATGGCCAACCAACCACCCAACTGATAAGTTTAATTCTAGCATGGCTAACAATATTAAAAAGCAACATTTTGTAATTGTAAAGATGTGCTTTACAACTGGTTTAAGTGGAAACATTCCACACAATAAAGTCACAAAGTTGCACATATCAACACATAATATACAATCATAAGAAGATATTATGCTTGATCATAGCTATGTAAGTTGCAATATATGGCAGCTACACACATCTGTTTCTGTGTCAGTCATATACTGTTCAGAAATAAAAATAAATAAATGCAATATATACACTAGCTATTTAAAAAAAATTTAATTTAAAAGGGAGTAGGGATTGATCAAGACACACAGTAGTGTGTCGTGAGGCCCAAGAAGCCGGCGTGAGTATATTAACAGGAAGAAAGAAAACGCAATTTTCACACCTATATAGCTCTGTGATCCTAATCCGATTGGAAATAAATTTGCTGGAGAAGTGCCGGCCAGTTAGGGGAGTCTACATACCAAATTTGAAGAAAATTGCTCCGGCCATTTCCGAGATACGAGTGAACAAAATTTCATTTTACTTTCTTCGTTTTTTTCTTCATCTTCATTTCACACACTTCGCAAAATCTGCCATAAAACACGAATACGTGCTCGGATTGGGATGAAATTTGGCACACTTAAAGGGCTCATTAAGGCAGATCTCCGTAACAACTTTGGTAGGAATCCGATGAACATTCACAGAGTTATTACCGATTATTTGCGTAAAATAAGGTCGAAGGTCTGTTACTCCTACAGGGTAAACCCCTTGGAGGAATCAGTTGAAAATTGATATGTAAATGGAGCAGCCATCGTAGGAGTGCCTTTTTGTGGTTTGAAAGGAATCGGGATAAAGACCATGGAGATATGACACAAAACCCAACCTGTGTCAAAATTACGCGATTGATTTTTATGAATAAAAAAAACTATTAGTTTTCGTGTCTACCAGGTAAACCGCTTAGAGCAACAAGCTGAAAATCAGTATGTAGCTGGAATAATCATCATAGAAAGTACTTGCAGTAGTACAGAAGAATCAGATTACAAACCACTCCGAAAGGTAACTACATGTAGCAAATGCAAGATCGAGATACTCTAATAGAACAGTCACCCTAATAAAGCATTCAGCTGCATTTATAATTTACTCAATTATATTACATTGCAAGTTATTCTGTAGGGAATTCAGCTACAAACAAGTCACCCTGTAGTCAGATCAGCTAGAAGAAGGTACCTAATAGAGAGTTCAGCTACAAAGAAACCATCATGTAGAGAGTTCAGCTGCAAACAAATCACCCTGTAGAGAATTCAGTTACAAACAAATTGCCCTGTAGAGAGATCAGCTAGAAGAAGTTACCTTGTAGAGAGTTCAGCTGCAAACAAATTACCCAGTAGAAAGTTCCGCTATGAACAGATCACCCTGTAGAGAGTTCAGTTAGAAACAAGTCATCCTGTAGAGAGATCAGCTAGAAGAAGTCACCTTGTAGTAGAGAGTTCAGCTACAAAGAAACCACCATGTAAGAGAGTTCAGCTGCAAACAAATCACCTGTAGAGAGTTCAGCTAGAAACAAGTCACCCTGTAGAGAAGTCAGCTAGAAACAAGTCACCCTGTAGAGAGTTCAGCTAGAAGAAGTCACATTGTAGAGAGTTCAGCTACAAAAAAATTACCATGTAGAGAGTTCAGCTGCAAACAAATCGCCCTGTAGAGAATTCAACTACAAACAAAATAATCGCCCAGTAGAAAGATCAGCTAGAAGAAGTTACCTTGTAGAGAGTTCAGCTGCAAACAAATCACCCTATAGAGAGTTCAGCTACAAACAAGTAATCCGGTGGAGAGATCAGCTAGAAGGATCACTTTGTAGAGAGTTCAGCTACAAAGAAATCACCCTGCTTCATCTTTTCTTCTTCCTGTGGTAAAGAAAAAATGATAGGTTAAAAAGCCCTAAAGCCGGCCATAGGCCGGCTTTGGGGTATACAAATACAAAAAGAAGTGAAATCTAATCCAAAACAGCCAAGCTGTAAAAAAAGAGTGCAGCCCTCAGAAAGGCTATGGTGAAAAAAAAAGTGAAATCCAAGGTGGCGGCCAAGAAATGGCTGTGATGGTAGGTTAATGGTAAAAATTTTAATAACGACAACTCAGGTGAATTTTGTGCCAAGACCAAGCGGCACCAAATTCACCTGAATTGTTGTTATTAAAATTTTTACCATTAACCTACCATCACAGCCATTTCTTGGCCGCCACCTTGGATTTCACATCTTTTTTCACCATAGCCTTTCTGAGGGCCGCACTCTTTTTTTACAGCTTGGCTGTTTTGGATTAAATATAACATACATGCTACAAAACGTAAGAAAACAAGCTCAAAAACGTTACAGCTGAAATGAGAAACAATCCAGCAATAAAAAGTAAGGAAACAAGATTAGACAACTACTTGCTAAAATGAAACACACTTTAATTTTGGCTGATTTGATGGTCTCATTTTAAGATGCTAGCCGAAAGTAGGCATTAAGTGTGTCTCATTTTAGTAAGTAGTTGTCTAATCTTGTTTCCTTACTTTTTATTGCTGGATCATTTCTCATTTCAGCTGTAACATTTTTGAACCTGTTTCCTCATTTTTTGTAGCATGTATATTATATCAATCCCTATTTCCTTTTAAGTTTTTTTAATAGCTAGTTTGTTTACTTTATATGTCTAGCTACATGTAGTTTATATATACAGTGGAATCCCTCTAAGACGGACACCATTGGGGAAATGAAATATGTCCTTTATATGGAGGTGTCCTTATTTAAGGGGTTTCTAAAAATTTTAAATAATCAGTTTTAATGCACGAGACTAGACCAAGTGGTGGAGCAAGATGGGTTATGGTACCATGTGAACCAGATACAGTATGATCAGTATAGTAGCAACAGAAGTGATGTTATTGAGCATGGGTTACCTATGGTGTGTGGCCCCTACTACACTACCCAGATAATCAGGCACCACAAAAATTTTATACATGCTCCCTAAAGACTTGTCCGGATTACTCTGTATTTTACGAATGGCTCAAGGCATGAAGTGCCAGCATGCTATTTGGAATTACATGAGGAAGGTGAAGTTGAAATATCAACATGTATTTGGCACAATGACAGCCATTTTGAAGAAAGTACATGTGACAAAATAAAAATAAATGACATAACATGACTGTTCCCCTATAAAAGGGCCACGTTGTCAGATCTCATCGGCTTCTTTGTAGTTCTTTGATTGAAATCTTAGTGATCGACCTACTCAGCATCAATTTTCTGCTGGCATGCAGTTGTGCAGGTGTTGTAATTAACCTAGGAGAACACATCAACTAAAAAATAAAACAGGGTGAGGTGGGAGGGACATGTTGATATTTCAACTTCACCTTCCTTATGTAATTCCAAATAGCATGCAGGCACTTCGTGCCTTGAGACATTCATAAATTACATTTCGGAAGGCTCTGTTTCATATCAACATGTGTATGGTTTGAAGCACCATGGGATGCCAAAACACTTGTTAGTTTTGTCATCCCTATCCAAATTCCTATGATAAAACTTCTGGAAGGTGCCTTCTGAGGACCAGTCCGCAGCCTCTAGTATCTGCTTAGTTGTAACACCTGCTCCAGCTGCTTTAGAGCAGGCAGCTCCACGTACAGAGTGTGAGTTGAAGATGCTAATATCTATCCCAGCATCCTTCATGGTCTCCTTAAGCCACCTGGCAATTGTAGAGGAGGTCACTGGGTTGTGCTTCCTAATCCAAGAGAGAAACAAACAAGTTTTTGGTGTAGATGATTGAAAATCTCTAAATTCCTTGGTACACTCTTCGTAAGCCTTTAGTGTCACCACTGGGCATAATATAGGGTCATCCTTGAAGCATGGAAAGAAAAAATCTGGTATGTGCGTAGATGACCTGTTCTGCTCTGCTAAATGAGTTGGCTGGAATGTCACCCCATCTGACCGATAAGACCTTCCTTGAATATTCAGATTGGATAGGTCAGCTGATCGAGAAGGTCTAGTCAAGGCTAACAACATCACAGTCTTAAGTGTTAGTTGCCCAAGGGTCAGTCCCTCATTGTTATCCAAACTCTTGAGGTAGTTAATTACTGTACCTACATCCCAACAGGATGAATATCTAGGTTTGGGTGGTGTTCGATGAAAAGCACCCTTCAACAGCCTCGCAACTACAGGATGTGATCCTACACTGACTCCATCCACTGCTTCAAGCACTGAAAATATTGCTGAGCAGTAACAATTAAGAGACTGATATTGGTATGACATTGTATGGAGATGCAATGGATTGCTAACCGAAGAAAGCAGATGAATAATGAATGCCTACATAACTAGTAATGAATTTATAAAGGCTTGAGGCTAGACTGTTTATCTGAAAAGCCACAGTAGTGCTGGTATGCTACAGGTAGGGTTCATGTTCACCTGAGCCCCAGCCCAAAACAGTAATATTAGAAGAGATGAACATGTGTCCAACAGTTGAAACAAGCACATTTTCATGTTGTAAACAAGTATGCGTACCTGAATTGTTCATACTAAATGTACATGGTACTCTTTAAGCCTCATAACTCACATGTTCTTGCATGTATCAAAGCACTTTTTGATATAAATATCTGGCAATTAAAGGATTTCACAGCGATTAATAAGAAACAAGGGATCAGGTGAATGCGAACCCACTATATTTAGTTGTTTTACACAGTGGCGCATGGGATAGGCTTGTTTGCTGGACTGAAATACTGATTATAAAATGGCATCAAATTAGGTAGGGCTGAAACAAATACTGCAAGTATATTCGAGTACTCATTAAGGATTTTGGTACTTGGATAGTAAAATTGGTACTCAAGTACTTGTTAAGATCAAATGACCCAGCTCACATGATGAATTTGCCATTGGGGAGTGACACAATGAAGGTCATAGAGTTTGATTGGTATAATTTCTTGTCAGGAACACCAACATCATTACTTTAATACAGTGTATGTATCATTGTTGTTACTTGAAAAAGCTGTAAACTGCTTAAAGTCAGTATAAAACATGTCACATGGGTATGACTACATGTACGTAGCTAGTATTCGTGAGTACTCGACCATTAACTCTAGAGAGTACTGCATTTTCTTGGATAAAATCCCGGGTTTTTTATCTTTCCAAACATTTTTGGATTAGCCTGTAAACGAATAGGGCCTTTGTTTGAGACTGGGAATTTATTTTTGAATGGTCCGACCGACGCCTGACATTTAATCAAAGTTGGGTGGTAGTAGAATGGGATTACTGTAGTGGTAAGCATAGAAAGCAGTGATACAGTCTGTTGACTAGGGTTGGGCAATATTTAAATAAATCACCAATATCACCTAAGCAAGTGCTCATAATGTCATTATCATGTGTATTTTGCCTTCACAATATTGTCACATTTTGTGATATTTATTGCATATATCATCTAATTTGTGTCTCTTCTAGACCTCATATTTAATACATTTTGTGCATACTATTGCTAACTATGTCAATTGGTTGACTTGTTAGCAAAGAAATTATGTTTGCAAACTAATTCTCAGTGAAAACAAGCACTCATGTGGACTTTTTAAACTACTGTATATGCAGAATAATTGGCTATGCTTTCATTTTGGTGATTTGGCGGTATTTGGAGTGACCACCAAATTTTATTCCCGCCATATTAATGACTTGCTTATATTCTTATTGATTCATGCAGAATGGCGCTATTACTTCTTTAAGCTTAAAGATAAGTTACCTGATAGTACAGGAACTTCAGTAATTTTGAGAAAAGAAATGGAAGCAGCCAACAAGGAAGTTACTAATGTACTGCAATCTGCAACAGAGAAAGGTGCTCGCCAGTGCAGGAAATACAACTCGTACATGCCGCAAAGAGCCTGACAACAGGGCCAAATATGCTGCTGAAAACAGTCCAACAAATGCAGTGAAGCATTTCACTTCAAAGTGGGGCATTTATGTGAACTAGTCGACAGCGCAAAGACTTAAGACTTAAGTCTGAATACTTGGAATAGCTGAAAGAGAAGCAGTGTCAGAGGCCGCCAAGTCTTCGTGCTGTCATACGGGTGTACAAGTTATCTTACAGTTAACAGGCAAATAAATCGCCAACACTGGGAATCCAAATATTGCCTTAGAAATAGTAACCTTGTATGCCACACGATTCCACTTCATGTGTCTCCCGTATCGCCAAATTAAAGTGGCGCCAATTGTAATTTTCCATCTTTTCGCCAAACATTTTAACCGCCAATTATTCAGCATATACGGTATGTGGTTGTGTTTCAATTTTCACATGCAATATTGCAATAATCACATTAAATGACTCATGCAATATAATCACATGTCACAAATTCGGTATCTCCCAACCCTAGTGTTGACTATACAAACAAGTGTAGGCAACCACTACATTTCTGTAGAAGAGAAGACAAACACAAATGCAAGCTCTAAATGCAGCGGCTTTGGGATTCGCCGATAAAAAAAGGATACCCATATCAAAACAGCTTTTTAAATTTCATAATTATTTAAGCTGAAAACCATGGCCTTTTCCACACCCTGTTTCACAGTTTGGGTAGCTTGGAACACAGGTATATACTTTCAGTGCTAAAATTCTCCCATTGTCATTTTACACAAGTTACTCACTGTTCTTGATTTTATCAATCAGTACTGCACCCTCCACCAACACCATTGTTGTGACTTTTGGTTTGGCTGTAAGGGATGAAACAATTCACATGCAAAAATGTTTGTTTGAATCAATACAAATTCTATAAGAAACGTATAGTTTAGACCAAAATGAACCCATTAAGATCATGCCTAATGAACCACAAGGATGATACAACATAAGTTCTTGATATGAATGTAAACCACTTTCACACCTCATATCACAGGAATTCCAGAGGACACATTTGCCACGTACACCTCTTCACAGGAATACATCTCAATGTATACTGGTGAACATTTGAAATGTATCATGGGAAAGTGGTTGCACTTCAAAAGAGCAAGCCACTTTCATCAAAGCAAGCATAGCCTTGATGTAGATGAGGTATAGTGGTACCACCCTGTTTGTTTTATAAAGGCTCAGACTGAAATTGAATATGGAAATAAATTAATGCTCATGTGACTACTATCACGAATTGGAGTCTTACTACAAGAAACATTCAGATGGAGGCGTCACCATTCTACAGGTTGGGAAATGCTAATTAAAGGTGAGAACTAGTCTTGTAGCACATTCACAAGCATTTCAACGCATTTCTGAATACAGACTGCACACACATTATAGTTAACCATTCTATATACAACAAAGCTTATCCCTTTAGGCCTTTAGTATACACTTTAAACAACTCAATAGCATTTAAACACTTGTAAATTCCCTATGGTTCGCCAAACTCCGTGATATCCCTAGGACTCATTCGTTCATTACAACAAACGTAGCTACAATGTTAACCATAATCAAATCTTTCAGGCATGAATATAAAAATGAAACCAGTGGTTACACTTGTATTGGCATGGTTGATTACTCACCTGGTGCAGGCTATTAACCTGCAACAGAAGTGTTACATATTAGCTGTAACATGGGCACTTGGGATTCCCTGATGTGTATGCCCGCAGCCCTCAGCTTTGGGCATATGTGTCAGGCAAATCCCTTATGCCCATGCTACAACTATTACTCATTTAACTGGTAGAAAAGATGGTATGTGACTTAACAGTTCAGGAAAATCAGTCTTATCATTTAATAAAATTTCACTGTCAAAATCAGTCAGAGTAAAAGATAAGTGGTCTGCTTTTTTTGGCTGCTTACATACAAACAGTCTATGGCCTTGATGGAGCTCTGGCCACCTTTGAGAGCATAAATGAATAGCAGCATTTTCAAGTCTCTTAGTGACTGATCAGTCACATATGTTACTGCCAAGTGTTTCTATTGTGTATCACCAGATCATTTCCTTGTGATTTGTAGGGGAAGATCAAGAACAGAGCCATCTATCAGGCAGAAAAGAATAGGCATGCAAGGAGATGGTGCACTGTACTGTAACATGAAATAGTAGCTATACAGACACCCTTCTAGTAGATTAGTACCAACATAGGTGGTAGAAAGGAGGGGCTAGGGGTAAGAGTCCCACCTCAAAATGAGATGTGGCCAAAATATTTCTAAAAATTGCAAAAATATTGATAATGTAAGGGTTTTCGCCTGCCCAGTAAGCCTCAAACACGTCTGCAGAGCTTATCACGACAGAACTACTTCAAGACTCAATGATTAAAGACTCTAATGATTTAAAACAGCATACACCTTTTTATACCAGAACATCAGATGACTATATTACAACATCAGATGACTAAGTTACATCATCAGGTGACTACATTAATTAATGTTTACATGTACAATAGTAAAGTCAGGTGCTACTGCTAAAGTTAGGTCAGCTTTGTTACATATCCATTCCGATGATTAAGGTTGACCCCAAGCTTTGGTTGTCATCATGATTAAAGACTCCAATGATTTAAAACAGCATACACCTTCTTATACCAGAACATCAGGTGACTATATTACAACATCAGATGACTAAGTTACATCATCAGGTGACTACATTAATTAATGTTTACATGTACAATAACAATAAACTCAGTAAAGTAGGTGCTACTGCTGAAGTTAGGTCAGCTTTGTTACAATAAGCTGTAATAGAAGATTCAGATAACCCAAACAATGTACTTCAAAAAGTGAGTTCCTAAAATAGGAAACCAATTTGTTAGGATTAAACCATTTATCGCTCAGTTTATTTTACCAAGATTTTCTGATTGCACTTGTAAATTTGAAATACATTCCAGCTATTTAAGTAAAAACAAAGATTTGGAATACATTGTATGGTTTCCTGACCAGCTAGAAATGACCTTATAACCCAGTTTAAAAGTTTCCAAACATGTCCTAAGGCAATGATTTGATGTGGCACCATATCTCGAATACCTTACTCAACTTCCGCAGAAATTTTGGTGCTTTTATCACAAAGTGAACGATTTCATCAAAATTTGTTGCTTAGCTGCTCTATACTAATGCAGTTGTACTTTTAATTAGAAATATGAACATGTGAAACATGGTGTCAGGAGTAAAGTGATTCTAAGACTACAAAGTAGAGTAGGCAAACTGTCAATGTCCTCCCTCTGACCTTAGGGTCTGCACCAGAAATGTTGTAGTGAATCAGAAAGCATCCATAGAAGCTTACAATTACTTTGCCACAATACACAACTAACCACCAAAGATGACATACTACATTGAAGACAGTGATGGGAAGAGAGTGCAGACAAATCCTTTCGCACCTAGAACTTACCATAGAAGACAAGAAAAAACTATAAAATTCTTGAAAAGTTAGAGAAATATTTGATTTCTACCTGGAACATCTTGTATAAATGATACTTGTTTTGCTTGGCCCAGCAACAGCAAAGCAAGACTGTGGAACAGTATATAATTAATCTACGACACTTGACACAATCATGCAATTAGGAAACTTGAATGATGAGATGCTGCATGGTCGCCTTGTCTTAGGCTGCTGTGACCAAGATGTAATAGCTCACCTATTCCGAAAAAAGACTGCACTCTTAAAAAGCATTAGAAGCGCTGAAATCAGTGAAGCAACACAGGAATAACTGAAAGACATTGGCAGTGAAGGCAACCCAATTCCCATAAATGCAGTGAATCTAAAACAGAGTGCTACCAAATACAAGAAACCCAACCAACCCGCAAGTACTGTGGATGAAAACAGGAACTAGACAGAACAAACTGTCCACCCTATGGGAAGACTTGCCACCAGTGTGAAAAGGCCAGTCATTTCCATACTGTCTGTTTGCAAGGAAAAGTAGGTGTCAAGCCTATATCTGTAGTACAGGAATTGCCATCTGAAGTGTCAGCGAGTGAGGATGAACTCTTTGCTATTGAACAAGTGGGAGTTGTCAAACACGATTACAAAGGGGAATTCTTTGTGCCACTATGCTTTATACATGAGCTGGGACTCTCAACCATTGATTCTTAATTAGAAACTAAAGCAACTTGCAATGTAATGAAGGAGTGGCAGTGAAAAAGCCTTTGAAGCAAAAATTAACAGAGCTTACTGAACAAGGTACAATGACAAAGGTAGAATAGCCAACCTCTTGGACTAGTATCATGGTGGCAATTATGATGTTGGCAAGTTTCAACTGTGTTTAGACCCCAAGGACCCAAACAGGGCAATTAAATGTACAAAGTACCAAATCCCCATACTTGAAGAGCTCCTTCTCATATTTTCAAAGGGTATTTATGGTGTTAAAAGTCAAACATGGCTTCCACCAGGTCTGGTTGGATGATGACAGCTCTTACCTAACAACATTCTGGACCCCATTTGATTGCTACTTTTACCTGCACATCCCATTTGGCATATCGTTTGCTCTTGAAGAATTTCAAAGGAGAATGCACACAGACCTACAGGGTCTACATGGAATGGAGGTTATCACAGATGTCATTTGATGTGATACTAGTCTACTGACCTGTAGGCATGACCAAATGTGTGACTGAATCATGGAAGTTTCATGATGTGAATGATGAAGTTACAATACAATGTGATGCTTCAGAAAAGGGCTTGGGGGCCAC
This sequence comes from Dysidea avara, assembly GCF_963678975.1. Taxonomy (NCBI): domain Eukaryota; kingdom Metazoa; phylum Porifera; class Demospongiae; order Dictyoceratida; family Dysideidae; genus Dysidea; species Dysidea avara. The sequence goes on along the minus strand of NC_089280.1, from coordinate 16,605,468 downwards.
ACTTCTACAACATGGACAACCTGTTAGTATCACACTTGTTAATGAAGGCTGAACAGAATTATGCACAAAAGAGTGCCTTGTTATTGTGCTTGCATGTGAATAATTCAATTAGTATTTTCATGGCTGAAAACAGACAGAGCAGATTATAATTTTCAGGAAAGCAGGCTGTACAAGAAGAAATCAATCTAGCTAAGCATGTGAGGCTCAGTAAGAATGGACTAGCTAGCCTCAGAGAAGCTACCCTTAAGGATGATGACACACTCAAGAAGCTTACTAAAGTCATTCACAATGGATGACCAGAACTCAAGCAGGATTTACAACTCTCCATTAGAACTTATTGACCTTACAGAGATGAACTGGTAGTCAACAATAACATTATTTTTAAAGAAACAAAAAGTCGTACTCCCTAAAAGTATGTGCTCTCTTGCACTGCAAAGAATGTACTTGAGTCACCAAGGGCCAGAAGCCTGTGTAAGACAAGCAAAAGATGTCATATTCTGGCTTGATATGGCAAAGAAAATTTTTGCACCTAGCTGATGCTTCATATGAAATGATCATGCAGCTAAAACAACAAAATGTCACCAGAAATATCAATTACACCATGGGCTAATGTGGCAAAAGACTTCTTTACATTTGCAGGAACATCATACTTCATCACCATCTACTATTTCAGTAATTTTTGGAAACTAGATATAGTAACTGACACAATGACACATCAAGTGATACCATTACAAAATCTACCAAGGCTCAGTATGGCATACCTGAAACGGTATAATCACTGACAATGAACCACAATTCAGAGCTCAACAATATGAAGACCTTGTTAAACAGTGGGAAATAAATTGCATACTAGCTCCCCATATCACAGCCAAAGCAATTACAAGGCTGATTCAGCAGTGAAAATTGCAAACAAAAAAATGATGAAAAGGTGCCCAAAGACAACATGGACATAAATCTGGCAATACTGGTATGGTGCAACACACCAACAGAAGGAGGCCACTATAGTCTAGTAAAAAAGTTGCATTCATGAAAACTAGGACACAAGTTACCAATCCCCCCAGCAAACTTTTGAAACCAGATTGAAAATAGTAGAGGAATTCAATGTCAAAAGAAAAAAAGACAGTATGACAAAGCAACAGAACTGCTATAGGAAAATTCATTTGCATTCAGCCCATTGAATATCACAATCGGTGAAAAGAAAAGCTACAGTTGTAAATGTTGTAATAAATGATTACGTATAGTTGTTTATTGTAATATAATACTTAATTTATATTGTAACAATTGCAGTTTACCCCACACATTCTAGGACATTCTTGTAATTGTACTGTAAATTCTGTATATGTTACTGAATCTTTCATTCAATAACAAATCACCTTGTTTTGTGTGTTGCTCAGGTATTCTGTATTCTCTAGCAGGTTATAGGCCCAGTCACTGAATGAACCAGCCCAGTAATAGCATGAAAAAGAGTGCTTGATCTGTGCATCAGCCTTGTAAGGATCCCAGTGACAGTGTAAAGACTGAAGCTTTGTATTGCTTAGCAAACAACTGTGTATTGGCCCCTAGAAGGGGTGTACTGGAGAAACATGGCTAGTTCTCATGAGAGGATATTTGCAAATATTCCACAGCTCAATGAAAGGACCTTGCTGGTGTGAAAGTTTCAAGTACATCATGCGCTGGATGCAGCAGGACAATGGGAATTTGCAACTGGTACTGCTAACCAGGAATTGAAGACTACAAGAGCAAGGCTTTTTAGTCAGCATCGATCAAAGATTCACGCTGATGCTGATGAGATTCCAAACCCCTACGAAGATGTGGGATGTGCTTTGTCAATTCTTCAAACAAAAAACAGTGAGTAATAAACTTTATACACTGATGCAACTGTATGGACTGCATATAAAAACTACCATGATGTTCATTTCAATTAGAAATTATAAGTGCCTCTGTAAAAGGGTCTGCAGCTGGCCACTTGTGTTGCACAATGAGCACAGTAATCTGTTATGTTGCTTAAATACAATATTAAGCTCAGAAATGTTGTGCAAACAAAATCTTCAAGGTGATAACTCTGGTGAAGCAATCACTATAAGTTACACAAGCAGCTTAACAAACAGACTTGTTAAAATTCGTTAACACCAAGCCCTGAATAATAATTCAAGTTGCTGGAGGTATGAGAATGAGTAGCCTACGGTCCTATGCTGGCACCTTTAAGGAAGAGTATTGGTGCATCTAGCATCAAATCCAGGATTAAAAGCCAAATACTGAATTAAAGAATAATCACCAAAACCAGGTTTTTGGTCAGCCTGCCTGCTTGCCTGACCACAGTTGCAAGTTAAAGAATGAAGTGGTGCATGGCCACCACTTCATGCCACAGTAGCAAACTCACAGGTGGCATGTATCTTCTCTGGTTCTGATGAGTATCTGCCTTCTGCGCTTTGCCTTTCTTTTTATCTTCAAGTACACAGTTACTTTCTTTATGCAAGGATACTATACCAAGGCATTAATTCCATATCGACACTTTCCTTAGAGGATGTATTTAAATAGGAGTTTTATAATAAAACAGTTTTTATTCCACTAAGAACAGAAGAATGGAGCTCTAGTACACATATTATAAAATTTTGTTTGGTATAGCTGGATGAATGAAGGGTATACATTTTCTAAAACTCTAGTTGGATATCTTCTAAGAAATTATTTTTAAAATTATACCTCCTTAGTTTGAGAGTATTTTGATAACTATTTAGCTAAAAAAGTGTGCACTTTACCTGTTAAAATAGGCTAAGTAATAGGCTAAGTGTACTAAGTTAAAATAGGCTAAGTAGTATCAATTGATAACATTAGAATTGTGACTGTTCTATTAGAGTATCTCAATCTAAACACAAAATAAATTAATTTATTTGTCATCTTTCTTGTACAGTGTATAATTGTAAAGTGCATGCTTTTGTCTTCTACAGTAAAACAACAAGAAATGTTATATCCCTACTGTGCATTTCCATTATGGTATCTTGAACACAGTAGGGATATAACACTTCTTATTGTTTTACTATGATTTAATGTCGCGCATTACTCCAGCTTGTTTCAATACCTTTTATTGATGTGCTATGGTCCCTACTCTAGTTGAAAATTCCAAATATTTCTGTGTAGTTGTTTGGTAACTTTTTGTAAATAATTATTATGACTGGTGAACCCACATATACTGCGTCTAAAATGGCACCGTGCGCCCCAGCTATATCAATTGTGATCTAATTTTAGAAAACCATCGATATATGCACAATAGTACTTTTGTAATAAAACGCATTCAAAAACAGTGGGTAAAAAAACGCAAGCTTCAGGAAAAATTACGCAAGTTTTTATTGCCTTGCTGGTTGGTGAATTGACACTCCTGACCAGTGGATAAATCCTGGGCATCGTGTTCCCCTATTCATAGGAAGTTCAAAAATCTATGTTTCATCTTCATACACAGGTGGGTTTCTGAGTTACGGACGTTTGTTTATGCTGTGGTGACGAAAGAATTTCCGATGATTTTTCTTTTTTCTTGCCTTCCTTCCAGATCACAGAAGAATATCTTTGGAAAAAACTATACCTTGGTGGGTGTACAAATTAATGGCGAATACAATGAGCAAAGATTCAACTCTGTACCCTGTTGTATCAGTAAGTTATGGTGGTTTATGTAAATGCCTGTAGATTATTTTCTCGATGTCTTCTGTACATATTGATTTATTCGCTCGTCCAGGTGTCTACTGCTGTACAGGGGCGTAGCCAGACTTTTGGTGATGCCAGGGCCTAGCTTACAAAAGAAAGTCGAGTGGAATGTTCTTGGGGGGAAGTCTTGGGTGCTTCCCCTTAGACCACGTCTGAACAAAAATGATGCATACACAAAATGTGCCCTTAGGCAGTAACATTAAAAGGTGCCGTTTGTGCATCTAACTAGCTAAAATCTACACACTGCTGTTTATGCAGCTTATAGAAACTATAAACCTATTGTAGCTATAATACTTAATCTTCACTTCCAAACCATGACAGCCAATATCAAATTTTTTAGCACATGGGAATCCTCCACACTCCGAGTCACTTAGTTGTCAATACTTCCTTCCGGGTATTCTCAGTCGGCCCTCCTGTTGATGGTCAGTAACTTGAGACTTGGCTTGTACTCCAATGTATTTGAGACATCACGTGCCCGCAACATGTGAAATAAACAAACCATTCATCAGATAAATATATATACATCATCTATTCACAGTCTGTGCTCACCTGACACATGTATAACACGACCACTCAAGTTTATCGCAGCTGCTCCCTTGTAATGTGTCTGTCTCAACCAATCAACAATCTTTCGCCATTTCCACCATGCATCACATGCGCTACTGATCATGTGATGCAATAGGTTTCGATAATTTGTTCAGCATTAATGCAATGCGACCCTCAAGAGTAGTAAAGAGGAACGCTAGTGTGCAAGTAGCTACCAGACAGCTCCAGGGCTGTATAAGACTTGATGTGATTTTTAGGTTTAAAAGATTCTGCCTCTGAAAGGGGGGGGTTCGTCCGACCCGATCCCTCCTCCTGGCTACGCCATTGATCTTCTCCCCTCCACCAACTTCACCTCCTTATTTATAACTACATACGTAGCTTGCTACACTGCTTCTCTGAATACTGAGACTGATTTATCTCGATCTGACTGCTCTACTAGAGTATCTCGAATTATTGATGCCCGGGCCTGGGCCCAGGTTCTGGCTATGCCCCTGCTGCTGTATTTGCCACACTGCTTATCTTATGAAGCTGAAACTTAGCCAATCCATTCCTCTGTCCTTGTAGACAGCAAAAAACCAATGAAACGGATTTTGATAAATGTGTGTATATTGACGGTTTTCTAAAATTAGGTCACAATTATCATCTGAAAAGTGAAGTATCCATTATGCTTCATTGTCAGCTATGTTCAACCTGTATGTTACACAGCATTTTGAATCAAGAACTGTTTGAAAAGCACTTTTGCAATCCCCGAAAGAAAGAAATGGTGCTGTGCGCCCCAGTTATATCAATTATTGTCTGAAAAGTGAAGTATCCATTATGCTTCGTTGTCGGCTATGTTTAACCCGCTACACAGCAGTACAAATCAAGAACTGTTCAAAAAGCACCTCTGCAATCAAAATAGCCACTATGAAAAATACGGACGATTTCCATTATGATGGGAAGCCATCATGTGCTACCGCCAAATCAACACTTTTTGCTGTCAGCAAAGATGAATGGGACACAAAGGAGGACACTGGTAAGTCCATGAAAAATGCATTGTACATACTGTGGTATGCCAAAAGGCACCTCTCGTGCCAAAGCAACGTCATACAGTGAAAAAATCAAGCCCGTAACCTTAGCCGTTATCGAGTTATGCTTCGGCATCAGGCAGTCAGACAGTAAATTCAGGCAGTCAGTAGAAAATTCCATTAAATAATTTAAAAAAAAATCATAGCAACTTGTTGAAAGCGTTTTGGTCAATCTGAAAGCTTTTTTGGGTTTATTTTACCTAACCAATACTGCCTCATCATCATCAGGAAAATTGAGGCTGGTTATTGGGTGATGTTATTTTGTGGGCCATGCCTACTCCTTTGTGGTCCTCTTGCTTCACTAGTTTTTATCACTGAAGCCCTATCCTTTTTCAATTAATTATTTTATTTAAATTGTACTATGATTTTTAATTGATTTTGTGTTTTGTGCGAGGCACCGTGACAAAGCAAGAGTGGTCTGGCTATGTGAGACTAGCCACTGTGACCTACTAAAGTACCTAGTATATACAAGAATAGAATGTTAAACAAGAGCTCATAATATTTGTATGGGGAGAATGTCTAACTGCAAGTATGGTCTGTACAAACATACTACTGCAAGTTCATATGTACACCTCTAGCCTGATTCTACTGATGACAAGGAATTGTTAATAGGTGGTGATTGGGGTTGATATCCTTTCTTCTAAAAGTAGCCTGAGGTGATATTGCAGCAGTGCCTTTGCTGAATGTACACTAGTTAGACACTCTCCCCCAGTATCGTGTACATGGATCTGCACTGCATGGTAACTACTTCGGATTTACTAAACTGTTGTCACAGCCAAACAATATTTTTCAGCATATATACATCTGTAGACTTCCCACACTATAGCAGCTGTGATGTCATTGTAGATATAGATATTATAACATTAAGTGTATATGACATGTTTACAGTATGTCCATACTGCTAGCTGTATTGTAATGAATTTCTACTAAACAGACTTGAGGTAGGCGGTACACAATAACAGGAGCTTATAAGCGCCGAAGGCGTAAAGGAGTGTGATACTAGTGGTTCCAACATTTGACTAATTACTTAAACCTCAAATCCATGTAGAGCATCCATCCTATATTCACTACTACTTAGTGGTTTCATCATCACCTTCAAGCTGTTTATCTTCAAAGGAAACCATGACGAGTCTGTATTTGTGTGCTATTTGTAAACTAAAAGAGACTGAACAACTCTTAATTAACAATGAACTAAGTAGCCATATATTTTGTAAGCTCTCTGTGCTGTACTGAGGACCAGAAACAGAGTTATGTTAAATTTTTAATGGTTTTTCAATTAAAGTAGGGATTTCCAACCAAATTAAAATATTTACATTCCTTACATTCTTTGATATGGCAAATATTGTGCTATCTTTTAGAATCATTTCAATGCAAACCGCACCTCAATTGATGGTTCTTATCAAGAAGTACTAGCAAAAGAAGTTGATAGATCGGTGATTTTTGAATACGGCATTTTCAGGGATTTTCTGTACATTATATGGCACCAAGTACAATATCATAAGAGTCATAAAGTTGAATATGAAACTCCTAATGACATGAAATTTTCATCACAAAACCACTTAGTGTAGTACAATGCATGAATTAGGTAAAACCTCTCAAGAATGACCACTCCTCTGTAGAATGACCAAACGTAATACACCTTGTGTAGCTAAAGTCTTTGAGCAGGCTGTAGGACCAGGTGTGCTACAGACCTTCAGCACTTGTGCTGTAAAGCATTAATAAAAAATAAAAGTAATATGTTTGATTTTGCATGTTCTGTGCAGAATTAATAATACACACATACACCACATGTATTCAGAGATAATTAACAAGTGATATTGCATAACAGAGTGAACTTCGGCATCACAGGTCACAGCTAACAACTACTTTATAAAACATGACAATCATATTGCAACATATACAATCAGTAACATTCAATATTATTGTAAGGTTGCATTTTTTTGGATATCACTTTCCTTTACTTGCCACATAAAAGTATGGAGGATGGTAATTATTAAATAATTATGATGACATCACTACATAATCAAGAGCAATAATAAACTGCCTCTAACCAAAAACACAGTCATTGTAGCCACAATTAATTGACAATAACAGGAGTAGGTACATCAGTGTATCTCAACAGGTGGTTGTAAAGCCTTACAAGGTTTGTATTACATGCTAAACACTGTTTTCTCAGAAGTTATCCATGCATGCTATAAAGCAATTCCGCACAACATAAAACACTGCTCACTTTTGAACTACGTACACTTGGATTGATGCTGATGGATGCCTTGAATTCCAGGGTGGTTGTTACGCAGGATTCTGAACAGTCCTAGATGGTGGTATATCTTTTTACAAGGTGTATTTTCGTCGTGAACCACCGGAAAACATCTTTTCACCAATGGTAAATTTGAAATCAGCATAATTTTATTATCTACTTTGCCCAGGGTCACTTCTTTCAGCTTCACCGGCCACAGAAACTCACAGAGAACTCGACAACTTTTGACTATAAATGGTGCCGTAAACTCTCGTAGAATTCTGCATACGATTATTTTTGTATGGGCTTCCTATGAGGAAATTTTTTTTCTCCAAGTTTGATTTCGCGTATTTAAATAAATACTGCATGAAATTTAATTCAGTAAAATTCATTACGAAGTATGAAGCTTTGACTACAACATACTATGACAGTAGCTCATCAAACGTTTGTTGAAGGTGTGTAATTTGATTAGCAAAAATATACGTGAAATTTTGATACGTTGGAAATCTCTAATCGAAGTGTATTGGACATGTTCCAGCTGGTATTTTTGCCATGAACAAATTATTGTAGCAAATGTCCTTGATAGTAGCTAGTTACCATAACATAAGCATATAAAGTGTGTCACTGACGCCAGTGACGGACGGCTTCGTGCACGTGAGTCTTGATTCTCAGTGTTGAACTTGTCATGATAAAACCGTACTACAGTACTGACTCAATGTCAGTAAGATAATAGCTATGATAGAACTAATCGAAAGCTATGCTTAACCATACTATCTATGACTCAGCTCACCAGCTTGCTTACCAGATTTGGAGCGATTGGCACTTTCTTCTTCAGCCATTTCATTGCTTCGTGAAAATCACGGCTAACTTAGGATATTTCTCCGCCTGATAGGACCTTGGATAAGACAGATGATTCACCCTCGCGATGATGAACACAGTGACATACGATCCTTTCCTGTTTATGGCACTAAACTATGTGACGTCCCGTGACGTCCGCGTAGGCTGCATAATATTGATGACGCTGAGTAATGAGGTACATTCCCGGGTACATTCCCCAAATTGATCCCCTGAATTCCTTATACAGTACCTCCCACCCCCTTCCCATAATATTCTGAGATCAATGAATGGTAGTTTATTTCATAAGCTGATAAATGTCGCGTAAAGTTTAAATGCAATAAGAGTTGTTGGGTGGTGGACCTGCCAGGCAGGAATCCACCAAACTGGCATGTGGTGATGTTATTGGGTATATGATTATAAGAGATTCAAGAATTTTTGAGGTATTGCAATAGGGCTGTAAATTTTGATTGTATGTGGACATTCCGGACAAAAGCACCAAGCTTTCTCCAAATGTAGTCTACCCTATCACCTTTCAATTGATAGAACCAGATTACACAATATGGCTTCCCAATTATTTGTGTATTTAATGTACTTGATGTAACAAAACATGTTTCTCACTCCCTGTATTTACAGGCCTAGCCTTCTCACAGGTCCCTAGTGCAATAGCACTTAATATATAAAACCAAGCAAACGTTTATTTAGTCACCACTCGTCATAGCTACATGTGTTCCCATGTGTTTTCTCATCATAGTATCAACATTATAATAACATAATGACTGTAGTAAAGCAGCCACACATATGGTTGTCATTGACAACACAAATGGTTACCATTGACAACTACCTTTTATTTGTGGGATTGAGATTTTGAATACTTTCTAAAGTAAATAGCCTATCTGTATGTTGACATTATGTTAAATAAACAAATGTAGTAGAACTAAAGTTTTAAATATGGATTGGAGTATGTGTCTAATCCAGGGGCGTGCTGAGGGGGGTTCCAGGGGTTTCAGGAAGCCCCTCCTGAAATTTTCAGTATAGCAGAAAGCTCAGACCAGTGTGTTGCTGCTGATTTAATTTGTTGGCAAGCACAGTATCAACACAAGTACATCAATCTACATCTTACAATGATGATCTGTGGGGGCACACTGGCACAGCCTCCCTCCTCAAACACAATAATTTCTATAAAAGATTGAGATACTCTAATAGAGCAGTCAGTGAATACTCTAATAGAACAGTCATCACATGTAACACTATTCTACAGTTGCTTAGTGTGAAAACTTGCATCTGCAGCACTATTTCACGGCAGTGGCGTAGCCAAGGGGGGGCACGGGGAGGCATTTGCCCCCCGTCACTAAGTGATGTTTTTTTAACTTCCGTCACAAGCTTTCCAGTACTAACTGACACGCATTCCAAATTACTGTTTGTGCGCGCTACCACGCGAGTGCACACAACATTCAACTCGTTTGAAAGTAATGATAATAATACGATGATTTCTTGCACATTACAAACAATTAATAAAACGATGCGCTAAAAATAAGGTATTCCCGAATCCCCAGGGGTTCCCCTTATTATTATTTTTTTTTACAAATTAATGACATAAGATAAAACAGTACATAATAAACAAAAACAAATTATCTTACATATGGGCCTCAGCGACTTGCACAGCAATCGGTGCCTCAGCAATGGGACAGCGCAAACTCAAGGGGGTGACACACAGGCACTCACTGTAGGTAGATCTGCGACCGCGGTCAAAGTCTAAGTCAAAGCCACCAAAATCGTGCCAATTCAACGGTCAAGGGTAAAAGCTTCCAACCCACAATCGAAAAGTGCTGAAATATCGTAGCTAAGTCATCGGTCAAAGGTCGAAAAAGGCTCTTAGTCACAGGTCAAAGCGAAATTTCGGCCGGTCAAGACTTTGACCGCGGTCGCAGATCTACCTACAGCGCGTACCTACGTGAAACCCCCTTGAAACTGGACCTGCATGGCACCGCGAATGCACATAATTGCAGACCTCAACAAAGAGAAGCTCAATTTATATCTCAGCCATCCCATCACTATTCCATAGGAAAGACTGCGCTTTGCACTCAAAAGGTTGGCCAATCTCTTATAAAACTGAGTAGCAGCATCACCCATTCCACCAGTAGTAGTAAAAATTAAGGGAGTAAATGAGGCATTCTCTACTTCATGAACCCGTTGTTGGTATTCACGTCTCTTTTCCTTGTCATGACGTCGGTATGCAGCAAGACAGAGCATGTTCTATGGTAAAAGAGTGACCACAGGCACAGGAAGTAGGGCAGGCAGATGGTAGCCAATGATAGCGAAGCGCAATTGCATCACGAAAAGCAGTTTTATGAAGCACAAAATTATGCGACTTCAATGGAAGACAAGAGAGCCAATTCGATGCACCCTTCTCCTGAGCCAACATGACTGAGGAACGCATGCTAGGAGGAAGTTCATCGAACAAATGATTGGCAGATTGAAGTTGCTCTTGATGGCTCCTAGAGTGAAACTTGGATCGCAACTGAACCTGTGCATCAAGACAGTCACCTAGTTGATGTACCTGAGAGATAATCAAGCCAACGAGACCAGCATTTACTTCTACAGAGCAGGAACGCTGCTGTGACACAACAATCGAAGGATCAAACACACCAAGGCCTCCTAGCCGCACAGGCAAGGCAAATAGCTTTCTCTCAACATCACCAGGGACAGTTCGACCCAATAGACTAGGAAGGAAAACAGATTTAACAAAATGTTCAAGAGGAAGGAAAAGGTCTGTAGAACAAGTAACACGAAAAAAATAGTTCCATCGGCAACATCGACGTTATTAGACAGATCAACTGGTTGTTTTCGACGGCTCTTCTTACGCCGTCCGGGCATTCCAATAAGTGCGCATCAAAGGATCAGAACTCAAGAAGCAGAGCGAGAGAATAACATGGTAACAAATGGTAAACTCAACCTACTTAGCGCCGTGCCCAGAGCCAGGAAGCGAATACCAGGACCGAGTTCCCCCTTATAGACACTAGAGATGCCTTCACCGAACGAAACTATTAGACATAATTCTACATTTAGCCTACACTACTCACGTGATAGTGCATTTTTCGAATCTAAAGACAGTAACCCGCTCGAAGTGACTTCGCAAGAGTCGCAACTCAGAAGTGATATGCAATGATGCTACAAACCTACGAGGTGATAAAGTGTTAAATGGGCCAACTTTATTTTCCCGAGTTAGTCACACTGGATCTTTGTACAGTGTAGTGACATGTCTATTTTTTTCACTTTGTCAGTCAGTCAGATGATCCGTCACAAGCTTACAAATTCTGCTAACAGGAAAGGTATAGAGTTGGGATTTCGTGCCAATACATGGCGTTTGAATTTCGCCGGCTGAATTGAGTGAGCTCGTCATACTATGCCAGTGTGCTAGGACTGCAACACAGACTGTGGCTAACGTAAGTGACTGTGACACATTGTATTTGTACTAAAATATTCACAATGTAGTTCTACTGGATTGTGGGCGAATTTGTTGGAGTACAGTTGTGGCACGTGCGATGATGCTCGATGAAAATATTTCCATTGATAAGTGATAACTGATAGCAATCAGTAATGAAGTAGTTATGTAGCTAGTTACATAAGCTGTAATAATGCAACACCGTATGTTGGCTAGCCCATGATTGGGTCATTAGCCGTTTGTGCAATTATAAACGATGTCGAGTTGTGGGGACGCCTGCCCTCCACCACCGTCTGGCTAGCTACGCCCCTGTTTCACGGGTGCACTTAGCTTGTTAGGAATTTCAGGACCTCACTAGTGACTTTCACTAGATTGTTTTTACTGTGTTGAGCACTCAGACCACTGGCATTTGAAAATCTACAAAATTAGATCTGGGAGTTTGCACCCCTGACGCTGCATCCTGGATCTACTTTCCAGTGGAAAATCCTAGGCACACCCCTGCTCATCTGTCAGCAAAAGACAGGAACCACAGTTGCATACAACTCATTTTTCGCTAATATTAGTGCTTGTGCGTGAACATTGGCAATTGTCCTAAAGAACAATAATGATATTACAACCGAAGAACTAGTCAGCATGGCATAAGTCTTGTTATGTAAAATTAACAATGAGAAATTAAAGAGAGCATCCCAAATTCAAGCTAAGGAAAGTACTGTAGGAAGCAGTATTTCAGTTGTGAAGTCCCATCAATGCTGGTCCTGTCTTGTCTTACTTATCTTACCAATTGTATGGAAAGAAGTTATATGACATGTATAGAAGGAGATAAACAGAGTTTGATTTAGGGAGAAAATTCTAGCATATTTCCCACAAACACAAGATCAAAGCAATGGCAATAATAAAATTATGGTTTTTTAGCAAGGTATAATGTATATATAATCTAATCCAAAACAGCCAAGCTGTAAAAAAAGAATGCAGACCTAAAAAAAAGCTATGGTGAAAAAAGATGTGAAATCCAAGGTGGCGGCCAAGAAATGGCTGTGATGGTAGGTTAATGGTAAAAATTTTAATAACAACAGTTCAGGTGAATTTTGGTGCCGCTTGGTCTTGGCACAAAATTCACCTGAATTGTAATTATTAAAATTTTTACCATTAACCTACCATCACAGCCATTTCTTGGCCGCCACCTTGGATTTCACATCTTTTTTCACCATAGCTTTTTTGAGGGCCGCACTCTTTTTTTACAGCTTGGCTGTTTTGGATTAGATTTCACTTCTTTTTGTATTTATACACCCCAGCTTTGGGACTGTTTTAACCTATCTTTTTTTTCTTTTCCACAGGAAGAAGAAAAGATGAAGCAGATGAATACTTTAAATGTTTATGATTTTATCAATAAATGTACAAATTATATATATATTAATACCATACCTGTTTCACTGCCCATACAAAAGTCTCAATAGTAGCAGTGAAATTTATCCCGTATTTCACTGACAGCAGTGAAAAAGTTGTAATTGTAATTTCATTGGCTAGAATTTATGTTAACAATGTAGCGCCAATTAATGTCGACGCGTGTTTAGTGTGTTTAGTACATAGTGACAAATTGCGTACATAGCAATGCTAATGCACAGCATGCGTATATGCAGCGAGTATGGTATTAACTGGGAATAGCATGGGTAGCAGTGAAGTTTGGGATAAATACCACTCTTGTTGTATTGGAAATGGTAAATTTCCAATACAACACTCGTGATATTTATCCCAAATTTCACTGCTACCCATGCTATTACTAGTACTAATACAACATCAATATCGTGTCCTGTACAAAAACTCCAATAGCAACTTGTGGTATATTTTTGATATACTACAGCAAACTAGCCAATACAATCAGTATATCACTTGTACATTTGATATACGCATCTGATTGGCTAAATTTATTCAATAGTGTTTGGTTGTTTTGCCGGTTAGGCATGTCCGACTTGACAACTACTGGTACCATAGTAACCAATACCTGTTACCTAGCAACAACATTGTTGCCTAGCAACCGTGCAACCGTTGCTAGGCAACCACTACTGATTCTAAAAATGATTTTGGCACCATAGCAACGGTTGCTAAACAACCACCAAAAAGCATGTAACTATGTCAGGTTTAAATTTGGTTGCCTAGCAACAGTTGCTATGAATTGTTGGACCAATTTTTAAGATGATTACAGGCTGCAACACATGTGCATACTCCTTCAGCATGCTAATCACAAAGAATTACTTACCAGTACTAACAATGGTATAAAAACAGTAGAAATTGCTGTTACTACTTCCAAGCGGGAGACGAGATGTTGTATTAACATATCATACTACAGATATCATATATGTACTAGTAATAGCATGGGTAGCAGTGAAATTTGGGATAAATATCACGAGTGTTGTATTGGAAATGGGGATAAATTTCACGAGGCGAAGCCAAGTGAAATTTACCATTTCCAATACAACAAGAGTGGTATTTATCCCAAATTTCACTGCTACCCATGCTATTCCCAGTTAATACCATACTCGCTGCATATACGCATGCTGTGCATTAGCATTGCTATGTACGCAATTTGTCACTATGTACTAAACACACTAAACACGTGTCGACACTAATTGGCGCTACATTGTTAACATAAATTCTAGCCAATGAAATTACAATTACAACTTTTTCACTGCTGTCAGTGAAATACGGGATAAATTTCACTGCTACTATTGAGACTTTTGTATGGGCAGTGAAACAGGTATGGTATTAATATATATATATATTAATACAACATCAATATCGTGTCCTGTACAAAAACTCCAATAGCAGCTTGTGGTATATTTTTGATATACTACAGCAAACTAGCCAATAGAATCAGTATATCACTTGTACATTTGATATACGCATCTGATTGGCTAAAATTTTTTGATAGTGTTTAGTTGTTTTATCAGTTAGGCATGTCCGACTTGATAACTACTGGTACCATAGTAACCAATACCTGTTACCTAGCAACAACATTGTTGCCTAGCAACCGTTGCTAGGTAACCGATACTGAGTTTAGAAATGGTTTTGCACCACAGCAACGGTTGCTAAGCAACTACCGAAAAGCATGTAACTAGGTCAGGTTTAAATTTGGTTGCCTAGCAACAGTTGCTATGAATTGTTGGACCAATTTTCAAGAAGATTACAGGCTGCAACACATGTGCATACTCCTTCAGCATGCTAATCACAAAGAATTACTTACCAGTACTAACAATGGTATAAAAACAGTAGAAATTGCTGTTACTACTTCCAAGTGGGGGACGAGATGTTGTATTAACATATTATACTAATACAACATCAATATCATGTCCTGTACAAAAACTCCAATAGCAGCTTGTGGTATATTTTTGATATACTACAGCAAACTAGCCAATAGAATCAGTATATCATTGTACATTTGATATACGCATCTAATTGGCTAAAAAAACTGAGTGTTTAGTTGTTTTACCAGTTAGGCATGTCCGACTTGACAACTTGTGGTACCATAGTAACCAATACCTGTTACCTAGCAACAACATTGTTGCCTAGCAACCGTCGCTAGACAACCACTACTAATTCTAAAAAAATTTTTGACACCATAGCAACGGTTGCTAAGCAACCACCAAAAGGCATATAACTAGGTCAGGTTTAAATTTTGTTGCCTAGCAACAGTTGCTATGGAATATTGGACCAATTTTCAAGAAGATTGCAGGCTGCAACACATGTGCATACTCCTTGAGCATGCTAATCCCATGGAATTACTGTAAAAACATTAGAAATTGCTGTTACTGCTTCCAAGTGGGAGATGAGATGTTGTATTAACATATTATACTACAGATATCATTGTATTCGAAATATATGCCAAAAGATATACATATTTAGGAAAGGGTGCCATAGTGCGAGGCAAAAGTATAACATATATATATAATGCATATATTTATTACAGAATTCTACATGGTGGTTTCTTTGTAACTGAACACTCCACAAAGTGAGTCCTTCTAGCTGATCTCTCTACAGGGTGAATTGTTTGTAACTGAACTATCTACAAGGTAACTTCTTCTAGCTGATCTCTCTACAGGATGATTTGTTTGTAACTGAACTCTCTACAAGGTAACTTCTTCTAGCTGTTGTCTCTACAGGGTCACTAGTTAGTAGCTGAACTCTCTACTAGGTGACTTCTTCTAGCTGACCTTTCTACAGGTTAATTTGTTTGTAGCTGAACACTCTACACAGGGATGTACGCAGGAATTTTGAAAAGGGGTTTCCACTTCAGCTAAGTGACTGTTATATTAGAGTAGTTTATATTACCTGACTGCTCTATTAGAGTATCTCGATCTTTTCACTAAAATCATAATTCAGAACAATGCTATGAGTGTTGCTATCATGTTAGAAACTATTATTTAACTAACATAAAAGAAAGGTGTCCTGTTTCATGACAGTGGTGGTTTCTTTGTAGCTGAGCTCTCTACAAGGTGAGTTCTTCTAGCTGAACTACGTAGTTGAACTCCCTACAAGATAGCTTCTTCTAGATGATCTCTCTACAGGGTGAATTGTTTGTAGCTTATCTCTATACAGGTTACTAGTTTCTAGCTGATCTGTTGAATTCTTTTCAGGGTGACTGCTCTATTAGAGTGACTGCTCTATTAGAGTATCTCGATCTCGCACTTGCTACACCAAGTTTGATTTTGTGTTATAACTCCGTGGCTTCAAGTCTGATTCTTCTACACCATTGAAGATCCTTTCTAAGATGAATACTCCATCTGTACAGCGAATATCAAAGCATTACCCAAGCGGTTTTTCTGGTGGGTGTGGAAAGTAGTCGTTTTTTATTAGTTAATCTCGATTGCGTAATTGTTACACACTGTTGGTTTTTTCGTTCTATCTTCCTGATTTTTAGCTCGATTTCTTTCAAACCACAAAAGGTTTGAGGTTCAATAGTTAACCTATTCACCCACCGATTTTCAGCTTCTTCCCGTACGCGGTTTACTCTGTAGGCGTGACAACATATTCAGGTGTTATTTTTCGTGAATAATTGCTAATAACTCTGCCTGTTTATCGTATCTAATCCAAAACAGCCAAGCTGTAAAAAAAGTGTGCGGCCCTCAGAAAGGCTATGGTGAAAAAAGATGTGAAATCCAAGGTGGCGGCCAAGAAATGGCTGTGATGGTAGGTTAATGGTAAAAATTTTAATAACAACGATTCAGGTGAATTTTGTACCAAGACCAAATTCACCTGAATTGTCGTTATTAAAATTTTTACCATTAACCTACCATCACAGCCATTTCTTGGCCGCCACCTTGGATTTCACATCTTTTTTCACCATAGCCTTTCTGAGGGCCGCACACTTTTTTTACAGCTTGGCTGTTTTGGATTAGATTTCATTTCTTTTTGTATTTGTATACCCCAAAGCCGGCCTATGGCCAGCTTTGGTACTTTTTTAACCTATGTTTTTTTTTCTTTACCACAGGAAGAAGAAAAGATGAAGTAGATGTACTTTAAATATTTTATCAGTAAATGTACAAATTATATATATAATACATATGTGACCGGATTTGCGAAAAGGGGTCTTCCACACACATCCAATTTGCCAACTTTGATAATTGATAACTTCAGATTGGAAAGAGCTATTGCCTTGAAATTTGGGCAGTGGTGAGCACCACTATAGCTGAATGCATGGTGAAAGTTTCAGGTTAATATGTTACTTGAACACTGAGTTATAGTCTCCAACGTTTACGGAATTGGATGTGTGTGGAAGACCCCTTTTCGCAAATCCGGTCACATATATTGATTACAGAAATCTCCATGGTGGTTTCTTTGTAACTGAACACTCTACAAGGTGACTTCTTCTAATTGCTCTCTCTACAGGGTGAATTGTTTGTAGCTGAACGATCTACAAGGTAACTTCTTCTAGCTGATCTCTCTACAGGGTGATGTGTTTGTAGCTGAATTCTGTATAGGTGATTTGTTTGCAGCTGAGCTCTTTACAGAATGGTTTCTTTGTAGCTGAACTCTCTACAAGGTAACTTCTTCTAACTGATCTTTCTACAGGGCAATTTGTTTCTGGCATAATTTTCTACAGGGTGATTTCTTTGCAGCTGAACTCTTTACATGGTGGTTTCTTTGTAGCTGAACTCTCTACAAGGTAACTTTTTATAGCTGATCTCTCTACAGGGTGATTTGTTCGTAGCTGAATTCTGTACAGGTGATTTGTTTGCAGCTGAGCTCTTTACAAAATGGTTTCTTTGTAGCTGAACTTTCTCCAAGGTAACTTCTTCTAGCTGATCTTTCTACAGGGCGATTTGTTTGTAGCTGAGTTCTCTACAGGGTGATTTTTTTGCAGCTGAACTCTCTACGTGGTAGTTTCTTTGTAGCTGAACTCTCTACAAGGTGACTTCTTCTAGCTGAACTCTCTACAGGGTGACTTGTTTTTATCTGATCTCTCTACAGGGTGACTTGTTTCTAGCTGAACTCTCTACATGGTGGTTTCTTTGCAGCTGAACTCTCTACAAGGTAACTTCTTCTAGCTGATCTTTCTACAGGGTGATTTGTTTGTAGCTGAATTCTCTACAGGGTGATTTATTTGCAGCTGAACTCTCTACATGGTGGTTTCTTTGTAGCTGAACTCTCTACAAGGTAACTTCTTCTAGCTGATCTTTCTACAGGGTGATTGATTTTTTTGTAGCTGAACTCTTTACATGGTGGTTGCTTTGTAGCTGAACTCTCTAAAAGGTGACTTCTTCTAGCTGAACTCTCTACAGGATGATTTGTTTGCAGCTGAACTCTCTACATGATGGTTTCTTTGTAGCTGAACTCTCTACAAGGTAATTTCTTCTAGCTGAACTCTCTACAGGTGATTTGTTTGCAGCTGAACTCTCTACATGATGGTTTCTTTGTAGCTGAACTCTCTACAAGGTAATTTCTTCTAGCTGATCTCTCTACAGGCCGATTTGTTTGTAGCTGAACTCTCTACATGATGGTTTCTTTGTAGCTGAACTCTCTACAAGGTGATTTCTTCTATAGCTGATCTTTCTACAGGATGATTTGTTTGTAGTTGAACTCTCTACATGGTGGTTTCTTTGTAGCTGAACTCTCTACAAGGTAACTTCTTCTAGCTGATCTCTCTACAGGACAATTTGTTTGTACCTGAACTCTCACATGATTGTTTCTTTGAAGCTGAACTCTCTACAAGGTGATTTCTTCTAGCTGATCTCTCTACAGGGTGATTTGTTTGTAGCAGAACTCTCTACAAGGAAACTTCTTCTAGCTGATCTCTCTACAGGGAGATTTGTTTGTAGCTGAACTCTCTACACGTGATTTGTTTTCGGCTGAATTCTCTACATGATGGTTTCTTTGTAGCTGAACTCTCTACAAGGTAACTTCTTCTAGCTGATCTTTCAACAGGGTGATTTGTTTGTAACTGAACTCTCTACAAGAAAACTTCTTCTAACTGATGTCTGAACAGGGTGAATTGTTTGTAGCTGAACTCTCTACAGGGTGATTTGTTTGTAGCTGATCTCTATACAGGTTACTTATTTCTAACTGATCTCTTGAATTCTGTTCAGGGTGACTGCTCTATTAGGATGACTGCTCTATTAGAGTATCTCGATCTCGCACTTGTTGCACCAAGTTGGATTTCGTATTATAACTCCGTGGCTTTAAGGGTGCTCTGTACAGTTCGTACAAGGCTTCCCAAAACATAGTCTGTTTTGCACTAAAAGAAATATTATTAGTCTGTGACATGTTGACGCATTTTAGTACCTGTAAATTAGGTATCCCATAGCAACAAGCACACGGATTTTGCTATTCTACACCCTATCACTTAAATTAGAACTACTCCGTCATTTTTAATCCAATAGACATGAAATTTTCACACAAGCTACTTTAGTAAATTTGCCAAAGAAGAGCGTTTGCCATTTTGAAATAGCAAGTTCAGATGATGAATAACGTAGAAGTAGAACAAGGATTTCTGGGACTGTCAACCCAAAAGATAAATATGTGATGATTGAGAAGCTAAAAGACAAAACTAAAAATGCACAATGGTTTGTGCTGTTTAACATAGTGTATCATAAAAGTATCAAGGTTCTAGTGTGTAAACTGTAGGACTAGTTCTAGTATAAAGGGAAAAACTGTAACTCATGTTCTAAAGCAAATTTAGCAGTTGGGTTTGGACTAAACTGTGTACTAGTGTTAGCTTATATCCAGTAAAAAAGTACAGGACATTTGCTAAAACCATTTGTAAGTTATAGTACAAATTAAATTTCATGGGAAGCCATATAAGCGGACTGTACAGAGCACTCTTAAGTCTGATTCTTCTACACCATTGAAGAGCCTTTCTAAGATGATAACTCCATCTGTACAGCAATTTTCAAAGCATTACCCCAAGCGGTTTATCTGGTAGGCGTGGCAAGCAGTCGTTTTTATTAGCTAATCTCGATTGCGTAATTGTTACACACTGTTGATTTTTTCGCTGTATCTTCCTGGTTTTTAGCTCGATTTCTTTCAAACCACAAAAGGTTTGAGGTTCAATAGTTAACCTATTCACCCACCGATTTTCAGCTTCTTCCCATACGCGGTTTACCCTGTAGGCGTGACAACATATTGGTGTTATTTTTCGTGCATAATCGCTCATAACTCTTTGCCTGTTTATCGTATTCCAGCCAAAGTTGGTACCGAAATGCGCCTTTATACCCCCCTTCTGTGTGCCAAATTTCAAGGCAATCGGATAACGCGTTCGCGTTTTATAGCAGTTTTTGTAAGTGTGCGAAAAGAGGAAGAAAAATAAGAAGAAAAAAAACGAAGAAACTAAGCCAATTTTTGAAGTCGCATATCTCAGGAATGCCTGAAGCGATTTCGCTCAAATTTGGAATGTGGAGTACTGAAGTTGGAGGGAATGTACACAGCAAAATTCGTCTTGTTTCATCAAGCCAGCACAGAGCTACGGAAGTGCGAAAATTGCGTTTTCTTTCTTCCTGTCAATATACTCACGGGGTTGCGCGCCGGCTTCTTGGGCCGCACGACACACTACCGTGTGTCTTGATTCCAGCCAAAGTTGGTACAGAGATGCGCCTTTATACCCCCCTTCTGTGTGCCAAATTTCAAGGCAATCGGATATGCGTTCGCGTTTTATAGCGGTTTTTGTAAGTGTGCGAAAAGAGGAAGAAAATGAAGAAACTAAGCCAATTTTTTAAGTCGCATATCTCGGGAACGCTTGAAGCGACTTCGCTCAAATTTGGAATGTGGAGTACTGAAGTTGGAAGGAGTGTCCACAGCAAAAATCGTCTTGTTTCATTAAGGCAGCACAGGGCTACGGAGGTGCGAAAATTGCGTTTTCGTTCTTCCTGTCAATGTACTCACGGGTGTTGCGCGCCGGCTTCTTAAAATGGGGTTTTCTATTTTCACACGATCTGAGGTCCGGAAATGACGTAAAGCATACGACTGTAAGGCACTGCGCGTTTCTTACTACTTGCGCTCACTCGTTCTTTGTTTTTACAGTGTGGCTATCTATGGCCCTGGCTGGCTACTGCTACTATCGCAAATCTATATAGCGGATCTGACGTTTTCACTTTGTAACAAGATGATCTGTTGACGTGAGTTTTTATAGTTTAATAACGTACCAGATCTAATCCCCATACAACCACTTGAGTTGGGGGCTTGGGACATTGAAAATTACATTTCCCATTTACTGAGGCAGTAGTAATGGTGGTGTAAATCCATAAATCCCCACACATCCCAACAAATTGTACCATTTATCAATGCATGTATTGGGTTGTGATCAAAGTCGCTAAGTGGTGTGTTCAATTAATACAAAGGCAGTAGCACCCAAAAGGTTAAAGGCAATTCTCTGGTAAAGGCAAGTCCCCAGACTCCCCACAGCTAAAGTTAGCTACAAGAGTTAATATATTATGTTCTGAGTAGGATGTCCTACTCTTATATGCCCTATAGAGAGTGTATTCTAAATACTGTCAGTGGCAACCACGTGCATATTCCCATTCATGAATATATCCTAGTGAAAATGCCTCTAAGCTATGATTAGTTCATTGTGACAGTGATGCTTGAGTAGTTCAGTTTCTAGCTACATTGTTATGTATGCTTACAATTGATGTTATGTTCGAGTGTTGTGTGCATCACATTATACCTTTCTACGGTTACGTACAGTAGTAGGGTATATGGGAGTTGGACATGAATGCCACACTGTCTCCCATACTCAGCCAATATTGCATATAATTTTTTTCTCCCAGCCAACATTGTACATAATTTTTCCTAGAGTATTAGTTTTACCCTTCTTGCCAAGAGTGCTAATCAATGGTAGGCTAAAATCGCTGGACTATGGGTATAATATAAATCACATGGGATATATTGCATTGCAGTATATGCTTTATGTTAAAGTTTAGCATTTGAAAAATGGTTTGACGTAAAACTAAAGTAATAGCAGAAGGTTTGAAATACTTATCTATAGCCAGGCACAGAAACATGTGATATAGCCTTGTAATCCATGCAGCCAAGTGCACAGGGTACTATAACTGGAGAATTTACAGGCACTGAAATACGTATTATAGACACTAGAGTTGAATCAGTACTTGTATGTGACAAAACCAGTCTTATAGCCTTCATATATTGACAAATGATAACTTGTCTTGTGAAGTACTTTAAACCTGGGTCAGTTTATAGCCCTTGCATAATCTTTGGGCAGCTGGCCCATGCAACAAGAGACAAGGACTCAGGTAAATGTGAATAGACTATAGCTGTAGCTATAAAAAGTAGTACATTTAAAGATTATTAATTTGAAGATGAAGTAGGGATCCAAGCAATAAAAAAGTAGTGAAAAGGGAGATGAATGATGGTATTGCAACAAAGCTCTGTAGGAAAATACCTACTTTGGCATTGAAGAAATTATTGCTATAACATGCCAATGTAGGGATTTTCTCACAGAGCTATGTTGTATGTAATACCATCATTGATCTACTTTTTATCGCTTGGATCCCTATATTAATTTTTGAGTTTTGGGTTTTTCTGACCAACAATATCACCCAAAACCAGCTTCACAATGTCATGCTAGTACCTAGGCAGTATTATTATAACTATAACCAAGCCCAAAAGTGCCTTCAGTACTACCCTAAATGCCTCCAATAGATCATTGTGAGATTAAAAAAAATAATTCAATGGAATTTTGTACTGCCTGCCTGCCTGCCTGCCTGCCTGCCTGCCTGCCTGCCTGCCTTCAGGCAAGTGTAACTTGATAACAACTAAGGCTACAAACTTGATTTTCTCACTTTTCGGCGTCATTTCATCCTAAGACGTGCCTTTTGGCATACCATAGTACATACAATGCACACATCATGGACTTATGTTTGTCCTTCTTTGTGTCCCATTTCTTTTTGCTGATGATAGTCCAAGGTGTTGATTCATGATAGCACGGTGCATGGTTTCTCTACAGTACATCTGTAAACAGAAATCATTCATATTTTCCATGGTGACTGGATTGATTGCAGAGGCACTTCTATATCAGATATCTCAATTCAGGTCTTCTTTCACGGTTTACTGAAGCGAATAAAACATGTGTAAAAAGCACACGTTTTTTACCCAATGTATATCAATGGCATTTATCTCAAAAACAAAATTATGCAAACAGGTCAGGTTATCACTCAGCAGGTCGTATATACTCTGCAGTACAATATCATGTGTCTTAATTTTTATTTTGTACATAATATTATGTAGCTGCAGGTCTTGTTTGTCGTCTGATAATTTGTTTGGATGGTGTTTATATGATAAGAAGAGTACCTCATCCAGTGACCAGTGTGGAGTAGTCACCACAATAGTGTGGCTAAGTTTCAAGTAGATTCATTAAAGGGTTGGGAAGTTATGAGTTGTGAAAAGTTGTAGATCTGGAAAAGCTTAAGGCTGGTATTGTCAGACAAAGTCACGTACATATTAGTATTCGTATTACAAAATTGTCAAGGATTAGTATTGGTCAATTTCTAGTCCATTAATGGGGCTCCTGGTCTGACTTTTTAATGAGGTACTATATTATAAGTCCTTGCAACTCAGTAGATATAAGCATAGTGCACGCAAGTATAATTGTTTGTGAGGTTTGTATACAACACTGTTCAGGGATTTTTTTTTGTCAATGTGTGTGTGTGGACTGCATGCCTGCTTGCAAGAGTTGTGAATTTTTATAGTTTGTATGGATCTCCAGGGCTAAGTCATTTACTTGTGAAGTTTTTGCACTGGTGATTGAAACATGGTTTTTATTTACAGAAATCCCATCAAGCATTTTAAAAACACTACTGTGAAGATACGTATGATGTGTGTTCAAACTCAAAGATGGGCTTCGTACAAGAATAGAGTTAATATACATATGTACATACTATATGCCATGTGTTGTATACAGTGTTCATTGTCAATGTGTATTAAACAGCATCCATGTCATCCATTCTCTAATATGATTAAAGTTACCCTAAAAAAAGTGTTTAACTTCATCACTATCTTGTTATTACTATAATAAAGATATCAGCTTACCGCATTACAGTTGTAAGTCTTAATCCCCAACATTTCATGTAAGGCGTACTATAGAGAAAACATAAAATAATAATGTCATACGTCATGTATTCACTTACTACACATAAAAATACACCACAGTCATGACCATTTTGCTGTCGTGGCACTTCCTAACAATACAGTAAGTAAGTACTGTTATTGCAGTACAGTACTTTAACTTGAACTGAACCTTTTCAGGTATGTATCTAAAATTCACATCATCCCATTCTGTTATTATTTCTTTCTTTTCCAAAATCCATCCTTTCAGTGCTTCTACACAGCTGTACTGTGTACGACCAAGTGAATCATACACTAAGAGCTCTTTGTCAGCAATATGCAAGGCCTATTTGGTATTAAATCTTTGTTAATTGTATGTTATAGTGGTACTCTATAGGCATACCAGAAGTATCCAGTGATTATTGTGCACATGAACTGGAAACAAGCACACATTGTACTCCTGGAAATTAACCTACAGCAAGTCATACAAAAATGCATTAGAAGGCCCTTAATTAAATTATCAAAAAAAATTTGTAGTATACCTTTTGGTACCACCTTCTTGTTACTTCAGAATGTCGATTCAGGCTGTTGCATAAGAAGGTCAATGCGACAAATGTTCTTCTCGTATCCTAAACAAGTGCTTCTAAATACCTTCAGTTGCATTTGCATTGCATACTAACATTTGAATACTTTTGCAAGGCAATTTGTAAAAACGTTGTGATCACCTGTGAGAATAACAAAATAGTCACATACTGAAAACTAATATTTACAAACCTTGTCTGTGAGCCAGTGAGTTAAAAATAGTGACCAGACATCATTTAATGAGAGCCCACTAGGTAGTACTGTCAGTGTTTTCTTCTTTGCATTGTTCCATATCTTGTAAACCTTGTTCATACAGTATGTACATAAATTATCATCCATCTGTTTACAATGGCAAACCTCTTCTTTCTGCTTCTTACTCAGTACATACCAATCTTGTTTCATAACATCCACCCACTATCCATATACGCAAAAACACAGATGTGTGATTGTGCATAACAATGACATCACATACATTCTCAGTGTCTCCTACTGTATCATCCACATGATATGCATCTGTCTCCTTCTCAACATTCTCATTGCTGGACAATATTCTCTGTGATAGTTGCTAGATTTCAGGTGTATAAAGTATGTACAATGATCTATTACTAATTTAGTACCTGTAATGGGGTTAAGAATGTCAAACAGCGGCGGCGCATGCAACACTGCTTTTTGATGCCAGGGCCACCAAATATCTTCTTGTCTAAACAGTTGGTACACTCTCCACAATTTGCGGCCTGGCATCCATCACAGTCTCCGCACCGCTTTCTCTTCATTCCTGTTCTTGTTGCTGCATGAATGTATGTATGTACACGCAATCACAGTAAACACATGAGCATACCACTTGATTTTAGTTTGGATGGTACACTTGTATTGGGTACGTCTAAATGGTATAGTCATACATCAGTAATAGACAAGTTACATAAATTATTTACCTTCTCCTTTGTTATCAACTTTCAACCTTAACCTATTGGTTGCATCCTTCAAAATCTGTTCAGCTGTAGCTGCCTAGAAGAAAAAATTATTAATACATATATACACCCAGTAGTGTCCAATTTGTCCTGAGGTAACATGCACTGTAACATGTATTTTAGCAAATTGAAACTCAAATGCTAAAACTGACAAAAAATGATAATAGAGATATCCAGATCTTCAGCTGGCATCAGAGTGGCCAGCCAGCAAATTCAGTATATTATGACCCTGTAAGCTATTAGTATAAATGATTACAGTACATGTTGACTGTAAGTTTGTAAATTATAAACAAGTAATTTGTAAGTTCTCCATTAGTTGTTACAATGAAGTGCATTGGAATTTGTCTTTGTACAGAGGTTACTAACACACTTTTATGTTATAGCGGAAACCACCATGTGCTACAGTATAATAATTAGTAGGTGTATGTTATTTTAACAGTAATCAGGTTCCATACACTGTATATGCATTGGTGGAGTATTAGCAACTACTTTTGCATTGAAAAAGCCCCAGTTGAAAAGCAGCAATGCAACAGATCCAATTTACGTACCTTACAACAAAACATGTACCTTTCTAAGACTGTCTGCCTTGATCCCAACCCTATTGCGATACCGCCAATCTTTTGCTGCTGGACCACGTCTACTCCGCAATGGTAGCTTTCGATATTTCTGGCATACTTTGGGTGCTTGCATTCTTGCTTGCTTCCTTACAGTGTTCCTTAGCTCTGGCCTAATAATCAAACCTTCACAGCTGGGAAGCTTCTCCTTTAAAAAGGTGATTATATCTTGTATCTTATTTCCTACTTCATGTAAATCATCTGGATTAACACAACAATATGTCAAAGTTTCCAGGGCTTTTAAACCAATTCTAGCACGCTCTCTCTCTTTAGTGAACAGGAATAGGTCTGTAAATGATGCAGAATCCTAGTAAAATATATAATAAATTTTATGTGATACATACCTTTTTTGCTGGTACCTCTTCATTATAACCATCCATTGGAGGAGGTAGTTCACTGATGTCATCATTGCTACTATCAACATTACTGTCATGAAATGCAGCGTCTTGATCTACACTGGGAGAAAAATAGCTGTTCAGTGCGGCTTGGTCGGTGCTTAAGTATGCACTCTTGGTGTATCGGTCAGGTAGACGATCCCAGTTCCATTGTGGATAAAGTTCAAATATGCAAAAGAAGTGCTTGCATGGTAAGTTCCATTCTGTCCAGTCACGACAAGTGCATGAAGGATCCTCAAAGAAAACAGTATGGTGTTTTTCACTGGAACCTTTAACTTCAAACTTGCCTGTTGCTTCATCAAGCACAGTTACATCTGAGGAAATATACTTTAAGGCTTTAGAGCGTCTTTCTAAGCAATGCAAAATAACAGATCAAGGTCTTCCTTGTAGGTAACTGGGCACAAAGCTTTTGTAAGTACGATACATGTCATTTTGCTTGTAATTCAAGAATAGATACTTCTGATAGCTGTCAGGAAGAAACTTCTCTACAATGAGAGTAACAGTAGCAGACAATGTCATATTCTTGTTGTGAGGAAGGTAATTATATTTCAACACTTTGTTCAAAGCTTCAGTACCATTATTGGTGTTAACAGCAGCATGGAAATCTCTATCACGATATGCTCTTGCCCATCGCTATGATTAAAGTACAATATAAGTACATGAGTATAAGAACACTGTTCTCCTAAACTCTGATTGCAGTATAAAAGCAAATATGTGTGTTTATACATGGATCCGTGTAGTATGTGTATGTGTCCATGTGCATGTGCTTGTGTGCACCATACTACGTTTGTAGTGTTATATTCATGATTCATTTTACAAGTGTACTTACCTGTGGACATGACAACCATTTGTTCTCTAACCACTCCCGTAGCTGTAAATTATTTTTCCATATGTTTCCACTCTTCAGGCTGTCTACATGCTTCTGGTAATGGTAATCAACTGATAGGTCTGGGGATGTTGGTGATGGCGAGTTAGCTATGTCTCTGAGGAAACTCAACAAAGTATCTGCCTCACTTGATGCAAGTCCATGTTTCCTATCCTTGACCCATCTCTCCCAACACTGCTCTCTGTGGAAATCACAGATATACACTTTGCAGCTTGGAAATATAGCTTCAATTGCACCAATTTCAGCATCTGAATAATCTGTCACAAAAAAAGGTGGATTCCAATTTGGGTTCCAAGAAAGCAACAGACTGAGGGCTTCTGAAATGTTCTCCTTTGACTCTGATTGCACCACAAAGTCTGCCACTACACTATATCCTACATTTGTTTTAACAGTGACAAAAAATAGTGCAATTTCATACTTGGTTGTTTTGTATGTAGCATCCATCAAGGAAATTGTGTTTCCATATTTAGATAGCAAATCTTGCTGCCAAGCCTCCTGGTGAACAAAGAGCAAGGTCTGGTTGCTATTGTTCTCTGATGAGCTGCTGGTGTATTCAGAACTTATGAATGAAATACAATGCAGTTGGGTTATCTTGTTCCAGTGTTCAATTTTAAGCCTCAAATTTTCCTGGTCAAACTTAGACAGTTGACATGCACGTTGCGCAAGATAGACATAATTTCTGACATCACTAGTGTTAGGAAAATAAGCTCTGTCTGTAAGATCTGGTCTTTGATGAACATACAAAACATGCAATACATAGCACTTGAGATGATTTTTCACCTCTTGTACATTCGTAATACCTTCTGCAACCAGCTCATAGATTTTAGAGACAAGCTTTGGATGGATTCGTTGGCCATATAAAGCTGGACCATCAATGTCACAAGAGTGTGCCTCCTCCTTTGGCAAAACTACAAAATAACAACTTTCTGAGGACACAGTTGATGTGGGTTCTGCTAGGTTACTCTTGAGTTTCTGCAATTTCTTTTGCTTAATGTCTTTCACCTTCTTCACTCCAGTCATGCCATCAGAAAAGGACAGTTTATATTCTGGAAACAGGGAAATCACATGGACTTCAATGTGAGCAGCACAACCTCTTTTCCGTGTTCCCTGTAGACATGTTCTTTTGCCAGTGCTCTTGTCTTTGTAATAGTGGCTTCCAAACTGGCAGTCCATCTTTCTAATTTCAGACACATAAAATGGAGTATTCTCAAAGCATACCTTTTGTCCATGGATAGTGTGTTCCCAAAATATTCGTGTGGATTCCTGTCAAAATAAATGTGATCCTGTATAATTATTACAGAAACTATGAAAAGGTTAGTGATCAGAAGTATATTACCGTATAGAGGGAAACTTTGGTGGAGGGAAACTTTTACAAATTTGGAAATTTGCTACAAATCTGCCAAAGTTTAACCCGCCAAATACTCAGATTAGCATCTTTATAACTAAACATTTTGTCAAAGTTTATGTTGCCAAATTCAGCTATTCATCCCTGCCAAAGTTTCCCTCTATACAGTATACTGCAACCTGTTACTACACTTCTTCATTGCTTGAAATCGTACCAAACTTAATGCTAACTACAGTTGATTATTTATTTAGCTTCAGTTTATAACACACACATTAGTAACAGGGATCCATGCATTAAAAATTCCATACATCTGAAAAATGTTGAGTGGTAAGTGGTGCATGTCTGTCAGACTGATTGCAATAATTAGTAGCATTGGTTGCAACAATGAAATTAACTGGCAATGAATTCACTAAATGTCTGTCTATGAATATACCCAAGGATTTCCCCTGTGTACATAGTGGTACATTCCATTAATAAAACAGTACTTGACCCATATATATATTACTGATACAGTACTTGATATAATTTTACAGTTTGGTATAGCTAAATACTCCATTAAAGATATGTCCAGGAAATATCACATTATGCATGTCATGGCTAGTTCCATTTGAAAGTGCACCATGCATGCATGTTTTGAATTCATGACTTCCGTAAAGTAAAGACTTTGTCTGGCATACAGTTTTACTGACATTTCCAGTAGCTGTAGCTAGGCTTTGTCTGAATAATTTTATAGCTTAGCTACACTGGCTCAAGACACCTATGATACTGTGTATGGAAAGCTATACAAATTCTGTTCAATTTTAAGAGACTACCACATATGCTGTACAGCTAATGAGATAATATAGGCACCAGATACAAGAGTTAGCTATTTAACATAAACCCACATCCAGCGGCTTCTTGTTAACAGTCGATCTCCGGCGTACCAAAACAGCTCTTGGTCTGTTGCTTGTGAACTTCCAAAGTCTCCTCTAGATTCGTTACAAGTCCGGTGTAATAGTTGGCCCAGAACTAGCCAGACCATCACTCTACCGGTACATTTCTACGGAGAAACTGAACCCTCACCAAGATTCGCGCCAAAACGGTATTTGGTAGAACGCGCAGTGCTTTAATTTCTATGCATTACATCATTTCCGGACTTCAGGTCGAGTAAATATAGCGAACCCCTTCTTAAAATAGGGCCGCACTACCGTGTGTCTTGATACAGGATATGTTAAAACAGGCTACCACACAGGATCAAATGGTATTGTTGGCTAAAGCTGCCAAGGTTGTGTGAAAAGACATTACAGGTAGTACAAAAGTTTTTCTTTCATGGTAAGTTCCCACCTGGCTGTCAGTGCCATCCTGTTTCAAGACTCTAGAATCCATAATACTTAATGGTGTTGACTCACAATATCAAGATTCTACTGATTCACAGGTAAACCACATAATCTCACAAACACTCCTTTTTAATTTTAGTAAGCACACACCAGCTACTGTTAAGTGTCGTCTTTTATTGGAGAGACAACCTCCATTGCCTCTCTATTATTGGGATAAAAATTCACAGAAACTATATAGGTCTAAAAAGATAGTAAATCATCTATATGATTTGGTCTAAGTGTTTAAGCTATGACAGGGTTCTTGAAATAGAAAGCCAGTTAACAACTGCTGTCTGTAAGGAATATGGAGAGAAGGGAGTTGTTGATTCAGCTAACTTGTCCGTTTACTGTTGGTGCACTTGACAACCTTGGTCACAATCCTCCAAGTACCACAGCCAAAAGTCTGAATTTGTCTCTTTTAACAATCAATATAGAAGCTGACACAAGGCTGGTTATCCAAAGCTCTTATGAATAGCCACACCAACTGCACTGTTTGGCCTTTGGTGCTGACAAACATTTTAATAATTACTATCACATAATTAAGTGCCATATGTCAAAAGCTTGGTACAGAGAGGTCCATTGCTCTATATAGCAGTTTTTCATACAAAAAGTTTCACAGGTTGTGACACTACATCTTTGTTTTACGGTAAGGGTAAGAGATCAGAATAGGAGGCATGGAATTGTTTCAATAATGATTCACCTATGTGGCACTGCATCCTTTATCTACTATAGATCTTGATTCTCCACATTTCAAGTTGCTAGAACATAATGTATGACAAAACAAGTGAGCTACAATGTGTGAATGAAGCTAGAAAAGCTTTATTTTTCCACAAGGGTAGGATGATGGAGACACTACCCCCAACACACTGTTGCAGCATACCAAAAAAGTGGCATACCAAGCTGAAATATGGAGCAAAGTACATGCAACAAATCCCACCTCCAGAAGGCTGTGGTGGACACTTGATGAATGCAATGTCTGGGTTCCAGTGTGGAGCGCAATACCTACTGCATATGCTAAAGCTTGCAGCGAACTAGTCAAATGTAAATGTAAGAGCTGTGGTGGTAGATGTTCATGCAGAAAAGCTGGTTGGTAGTGCACAGAGCTCTGTAACTGCTTAGATAGCTAATACTGAGAGTGACAACACTTGATAGACTACTTAATATTACTTAAGGTTTTCATATACAGTAAAATTTAGTAAATTATTATTATTGATTGTACGTACTTAGTTGGATTTTTGATTCATTGCATACTGTTTTCTGAATAGTTGTAGGATATCTATAGGGATTATGTAATGTATCACATGTACTTTTGGTTGACATCGCGTGATGAACAGTTGTTGAACCTCGTGTTAGACGCGAACCAGTAGTGAAGCCCCTAGAACGATTCTTAGTGTATTTTACATGGTCCTTCGAACCTTACCAGCGAACCAGCGACCAACGGATACCGTTCAACGTCTTTGAAGTGGATACTGCCAGAACTCGGCGTTGAAATTTCTAACCAGAAACGCAAAATCCTTGGTACCGGGCGAACGGTACCCCGGAAGGCGAGTAAATTCTTTTCATCCGAACGGTTATTTGTGTGCTGTTTTTCGTTTATCTAGATTTAAAGTGGGCGTCAATTGGAACTCTAGTTATTCTACTGGTTTCGTGATTGATATTGTGGAATTAACAGTGTGTAGAGATTATTAATAAATTGTACAGCTGTGAGAAGCCATGGCGGAATTAGCTCGTAAGAAGAAAATCCGTGGAGGCCATCGAGCGTCAGCCACTAGAATGGTCACACAGGTACTCGATGCGATAGAACACCCGGACAACCCGGAGTCAACCTTGACTAAGCTTAAACAATGTAAGGCGGCGCTTGAAGAAAAGCTAGATACTGTGAAACAGCTTGATGCTGATATTCTTGATGAGGTGGACGAAACTGATGTAGAAAATGAAATTGATCAGGCCGATGTCTTTAAAGAGAAGGTACAGAGGGCAATCATTGATGCAACAAGTGCAATTACAGCAAAGGAAGTACCAGTAAGGGGGCACTCATCCATTGTCACACCACCACCACCACCACCTACTCTTCCAACTGCAACAACCCGAGTTAAGTTACCAAAATTGTCATTAAAAAGGTTTAATGGTGACTTGACCAAATGGTCCACGTTCTGGGATTCCTTTGAATCCTCAATACATCAGAATTCGGATTTGTCTTCAATCGATAAGTTTGCATATTTGAACTCCTTGGTGGAAGGATCAGCAGCTGAGGCAATATCCGGTTTGAGAATCACAGCTACAAACTACGATGGAGCTATTGCTATACTGCAGAAGCGTTTTGGCGACAAGAAGCAGATAATCGCCAAGCACATGGACACTTTGATAAATCTTGATGCTGTCGCTTCACAGAATAACATTAAGGCTCTCCGTCAGTTGTATGACTCAATTGAAGCACAGGTTAGAGGCTTGAAGGCCTTGGGTATAGAATCAGATTCTTATGGCAGCCTTTTGTCGTCTGTGCTCATGAACAAACTTCCTCCTGAGCTACGCCTCATTGTTAGCCGTGAAGTGAAGGACAGACAGTGGGAGTTGGATGAATTGATGAGGATTATTGAAGGAGAGATAGAAGCTAGAGAGAGCATCCGGCACTAACGCAAAGTTTAACAAGATGCCAGTTAGAGCACCCCCTCCTACTACTGCTGCACTGATGGCAGGAGGTGGACCTTCAATAGTTAGTTGCTGTTTTTGTCGCCAATCACATGCTTCGGCTTCATGTTCAACAGTATCAGACGTGGCTGAACGAAAACTTGTGCTTAGAAGATCAGGCAGGTGCTTTGTGTGCCTGAAGAAGTATCATATGAGCCGTGACTGCCGATCACGTTTAAGGTGTAGCAATTGTAATGGCAGACACCATGTCAGCATCTGCTCTGAAACATCACGACCTATAAACCGGGTACCTAAAGCCCCTGTCGATTCAGGCCTGACTACACATGACCGGGCAAGAAATCCCCCAGCACCTCAGACAGCCCCGCCCTCCGGTAATTCAACATCCAACTTCACATCAGACACAGCTTCACTTTATTGTGGAAGTTTAAAAACACCAGTCTTGTTGCAAACTGCTAAAGCCCAGGTTTTTAGACCTGATCACCCACAAGGCACAAGGAATGTACGGTTAATCTTTGACAGTGGAAGCCAGAGATCGTACATCACTGACAAGTTAAAGGAAGCTCTGTCTCTGAGACCAAGACAAGCCGAGTCGATGATAATTAAAACGTTTGGTTCCAGCAAGGGTGAAAGACAGTTATGTGATGTGGTCTCTATTGGACTTTACACGAAGAATGAGAGTATGATTGAGGTTTCTCTGCTGTCAGTGCCTTCAATCTGTGAGCCTCTTTCCTGTCAACCTGTGATACATGCAAGCAAGACCTTTCAATACTTATCACACTTGGATCTTGCTGACCACTGTTCCGAAGAGGATTGCTTGGAGATAGACATCTTGATTGGGTGTGATCATTATTGGAAGCTAGTTACTGGACAGACCCTTCGCGAAGCAGATGGCCCAGTAGCAGTTAATACTAAACTTGGGTGGGTGTTATCTGGTCCAGTGCACGGATTATTATGTACGGCGACTCCCGTGAATCTTGTTACCACCCACACCTTGTTAGTGGATGTGTGCACTGTGGATGATAGTTTACAGGAACTTGACCGTACCCTTAAGAAGTTTTGGGATTTGGAATCACTCGGAGTAAAGCAGAACGAGCCATCTGTTTATCAAGACTTTCAGAAAGATATTACCTTTCGAGATGGGAGGTATGAGGTCTCTCTCCCATGGAAGCAATCTCACCCAACTTTACCAGATCATTATGAACTTGCACTAAAGAGGTTAGGCGGGTTGCTTAAACGTTTGAGACATACACCCAGTGTACTGTGTCAGTATGATGCAGTTATCAAGGACCAATTAAGTAGGGGAATTATTGAACCAGTGGATGAACTCAAGGCCCCCAGTCATCAAGTGCACTATCTACCCCATCATGCTGTCATTAGGAGTGACAAGGAGACTACCAAACTCAGGGTGGTATATGATGCTTCAGCCAGAACCGACGGTCCGGCATTGAATGATTGTCTGTATACAGGCCCTAAGTTTGGACAGAAGATCATGGACATTATTGTACGGTTCCGGTCTCACAAGGTGGCCCTAGTTGCAGACATTGAAAAGGCGTTCTTAATGGTTTCGGTCTGCCCTAAGGACAGAGATGCCCTCCGATTTCTGTGGGTGGATAGTGTCAGTGAGAGAACACCCAAGGTCCTGACTTTCCGTTTCAGTCGTGTTGTTTTCGGTGTATCATCAAGTCCCTTCCTCCTAAATGCTACCATCAGACACCATCTCGAGAAGTACAATGATGTCCACCCAGAATTTGTACAGAGGTTTCTAAGGTCAGTGTATGTTGATGATGTAAGTTTTGGTGCTGATTGTGATGATGACACATATGAACTGTATTTACGATCCAAGCAGATACTGTCAGAGGGAGGCTTTAACCTCAGAAAGTTCATCACCAATTCGGCAAACTTACAACAGAAAATGAATATGAAAGAGTCATTCTACAGTCGATGCAGAAGGCGGACCAATTAAGGAAGAAGACAAGACTTACACCAAACACCTTTTGGGGGGAAGGCTAGAGCAACAAGACAATGAACAGAAAATCCTAGGAGTGCGGTGGAATTATGTCCAAGATGAACTACTATTTGACCTCAATGAACTGGCAATATTGATCAGCACCATAGAGCCAACGAAGAGGCACATTGTTGGTGTGACAGCAAAGTTCTATGATCCGCTTGGATTTGTGTCCCCTGTCATTGTTCGCTTTAAGATTCTATTCCAAGAACTCTGTAGTAGCAAGGTAGACTGGGATGTGCCATTGTCAGGCCATTTACTGGATAAATGGAGAGCACTAGTGTCAGGATTCCAAGGAATTACAACGTCAATCCCCAGATGCTACTTCACACTATTAGATAAGGCCTCGAGCCGCTGCAGTCTGCAAGGGTTTTGTGATGCATCATCAGCAGCTTATGCAGCAGTTGTATACCTAAGAATAGAAGGAAGTGCTGGCACAGTTGCAAATTTTGTGGCATCAAAGACACGGGTGGCGCCAACTAGCAAACTATCGATCCCAAGACTTGAGCTTCTGTCTTCATTATTGCTAGCGAACCTTATATCTAACATCTCTGCGGCACTAACGACAGAATTTCTGTTGCAAGAGCCATGTTGTTATACTGACTCGAAGGTAGCACTTTATTGGATTAGAGGGACAACCAAGGAATGGAAGCCATTTGTGGAGAACAGGGTAAACGAAGTGAGGAGATTAGTACTGTCAGAGTATTGGAAGCATTGTCCAGGACAGGAAAATCCTGCAGACCTCCCTTCAAGGGGAATTGCCCCCACAGAATTAGTGACATCCAAACTGTGGAGACACGGACCAGATTGGCTTGTGGACACTAGGTTCATTATTGAAGAGGAGGAGCTGTGTATGCCTGAAGAATGCGCTAAGGAGGTGAGAGTTACTCACTGTTATCTCGCATGTAACTCGTCCACTTGGGACTTGTGCAATATTGGGAAGTTAGTTGATTGTGAGAAGTTCAGCCAAATGCGTCGTCTGTTAAGGGTCACAGCCTACGTTATCAAGTTTGCCAATCTCTTTAAGGTGAAGGGAAATAACATGGACAATGGAATGGAATTGACGACCTCTGAACTGATGAGAGCTGAAGATCTATGGGTGAAGGAATCCCAAGGGAGCTTACTGCAGCACAAGAGTTTCCGAGCCTGGGAACAACAGTTCCACCTCTTCTTAGATAGTGGAGTTTGGAGGTGTAAGGGGAGGATTGACAATGCGCAAGTCCCGTACTGCACGAGGTACCCCGCATTGTTGGACAAGGAGCACCGTTTCACACAGTTGGTGGTTGAGAATGCGCACAAGAGGGTACTCCACAATGGCGTCAAGGAAACCTTGACGGAAATACGGTCAAAGTTTTGGATTGCCAGAGGTAGGCAGTTTGTTA
Organism: Dysidea avara; assembly: GCF_963678975.1. Taxonomy (NCBI): domain Eukaryota; kingdom Metazoa; phylum Porifera; class Demospongiae; order Dictyoceratida; family Dysideidae; genus Dysidea; species Dysidea avara. The sequence continues at coordinate 16,568,920 of NC_089280.1, read as the reverse complement.
GACAAGTGCTACTTAACTGCACAGTTTGTCATAAGACAGAATGTAAGCCATATCCAGTACCGCCAGCACCGCCAGCATCCCCACTACCTGACTTTAGAGTAAGAGAGGCCCCTGCATTCTCATATACTGGTGTTGATCTGGCAGGACCTCTATACATCAAGGATAAAGGAATCAACACAAATAACAAGGTCTGGATCTGCTTGTACACTTGTTGTGTGACCAGAGCAGTACACCTAGAAATAGTTCCTCGAATGACTGCTGAAGCCTTTATTCGAAGTTTTAAGAGGTTCACAGCCAGACGAGGCTTTCCAGTGATGATGATTTCGGATAATGCTAAGACTTTCAAGTCAGCAGCCAAGATGGTACGATCGGTGATAGATGATCGAGAGGTGCAACAGTATTTGACAGGGCTTAAGACAGAATGGGTTTTCAACTTGGAGAGAGCCCCCTGGTGGGGTGGCATATTTGAGCGTATGGTGAAGTCCACCAAACGTTGCTTGAAGAAGACAATTGGTAAGGCCAAGCTAGCCTATGATGAGCTGCTGACTGCCCTGACAGAGGTAGAAATGATATTAAATTCCAGACCATTGTCTTACGTATCGACAGAAGATATTGAAGAGCCATTAACACCTTCTCACTTGATGACCGGACGAAGACTATTGAGCTTGCCAGATGCGGTTCATTACCGAAGACCAACCGAGGATAGTGAGTTTCGAGTAGATGTGTGCCATGAAACAGTGAACCAAAGAATGAGGCACCTTAATTGTACTCTCAACCACTTTTGGAGAAGGTGGAGAACTGAGTACTTGCTGCAGTTGAGGGAGTGTCATAGTTATGACAAGAGTGGTGTTAAGAATAGAGAGCCGAAGGTTGGTGAAGTTGTGCTGCTACGGAGTGATAGTAAACTCAGGGGGTTGTGGAAATTGGCAAGAGTGCAGCAAATATTGAGAAGTAGAGATGGCCAAGTTAGAGGTGCTGTGTTGCAGTTGCCCTCTGGGGAGTCTGGCAGTAACATTTTAAGGAGACCACTACAGTATTTGTACCCATTGGAAGTGGACTGTAATAGAGATGATACTGCTGAATCTGGTATGAATGTGCTTGAGACTGATAGAAGGATTGATGAGACACCGAACACTGGTTCAGATCTGGCAGTTCAGCAGGTACGTACACCTAACACAAACAGGCCAAAGAGAGCTGCAGCACGGAAGGCTAATGAGTTCATTAGAGCTGTTATGAGTGACGATACAGACTGACTCACATGCACACATGGTAGGACATGCATTGATATTGTAACACCTATTTCATTTAGAACAGTATCCCTTATTGACCAACTGGTCAATGGGGGGAGTGTAGGATATCTATAGGGATTATGTAATGTATCACATGTACTTTTGGTTGACATCGCGTGATGAACAGTTGTTGAACCTCGTGTTAGACGCGAACCAGTAGTGAAGCCCCTAGAACGATTCTTAGTGTATTTTACAATAGTAGCTACAGGTATTATCAGCTGTTTTCTGATATTTACTGAGCTATATCGTTATAAGAACAAAGAGCTTATAACCTTGTACTATTTTACATATGGATTACAAGACTATTGAAAACACTATACTGAGTGTTTTCAATGTTTCTTTTTGGTATGGTTAGGTTTCTATGGTAACAGATAAATGTTTAGGTTTCTATAGTAACATTCTACATGGAATGTATGCCTACAGTTACCCTAATAATGAATTGATCAGGAGTTAGGTATCAAAGCAAACTTCATTGTTGTGGTCAGGGGCGTAGCTAGCCAGAAGGTGATGGAGGGGCAGGCATGCCCCCATGAAACGCTCAAAATCATTCATGATCGTAAAAAGGGCTAATGACCCAATGGTGGGCTAGCCAACATACGGTGTTGTATTATTACAGCTCACACAACTAGCTACGTAACTACTTCAGTATTAATTGCTTATCTTTTATCAATGATTCATTTGTCGAGCATCATCGCACGTGCCACAACTGTACTCCACAAATTCATCCACAGTCCGGTAGAGCTATATTGTTAATATTTTAGTGCTAATACAAGTTACGTTAGCCACGGCTTGTGTTGCAGTCCTAGCACACTGCGGACAGGATGACATGTTCACTCACTTCACTCGGCGAAATTCAAATGCCACGTATTGCATGAAATCCCACCGGTCTTTCTTGCTAGCAGAACTTGTAGGCTTGTGACTGATCCAGGCCCGTAGCGAGGGGGTTCTGAAGAACCGCCCTCTTGGAATAGGCCGACTACACTGGCAGCACTGCCGTACAAAGATTATTATTATTATTATTATTGTTAATTAGCAAAGCCCACTAGGGGCAACACGCTAATGAGCATTACAATCACATATTATATTATATTACTTACAGCGTTCTTAAATGTTTCAAGATCTATTGTGTCGATGATGGGTATACGTGCAGCAGTGTTATTTTTGACCAGAAAAGACCAAATGATCATATTTAGTACTATATGGTATTTGTTTTGGGTGTATATTTCTGTATGTTGTTTTCAGGGCTCCACTGAAAATCAGCATATTCCCTGCTTAAATATTACAATTACAATGGTACCGTATGGATAGCTGCAACTAAAGCTCTTGAAACTAAAATGCATTGAAGATGGCATTAAAACTAAATTCCTGCACCAAAAATATTATAATTATTTTGCTGTAAAACACATGCATGCATAGCATGTATGTCACATGCAAGAAACCCATGGTAAATTTGTCTCCATATAACCTCAGTTTGTGTGTGGCCCGAGTGACAACTAATGTACCATCGTGTGGTTATTAAAGTCTAAATACATGCCAAACTATATGGCGCTGGTATTCTATTGCTGTTCCTTTGGTTTATTGTGTATCATCCATGTAACATATAGTTGACATGGATTTTATTTCAATATCACATTATACATTCATTTTAAGGTTTCATCTTTATTACCAGTACAGCTGCATTAGGTGGAATGCTGTTTAGTAATAAATTTTTCTCAATTTAACACAGCATCAACAATTAAATTAAGCTCACAGTAAAGACAATAACAAAAGCACATGTAAAGTAATTTCAATGCTGCCTCCATGTGGGATATATATTTTTGTTGTAATATAATTTCATTGAGAAATATATACCAGACAGAAATTTTGATTTAACTATACTGGACCAGCATGTTGCATCATGCTATTTGCCCACTGAGTAGACACTTTCTGGTGTGCACACCTTTCTGTAGTTTTTGTTGTGTAAGATTATCATTTCAATGATTTCATTAATGATGGTTATTGTAATTGGTTAATCAATTTGCATGTTCATCACTAAAACATGTACTTGACTAATGATAGGCTTCTTGCATTGCAGAAAAATACACAGTACTGCAGCTGAGACCTCAACTACATTGCACTGAATTTGTCCAAGGGATGGGGATACCACTGTTGTGTATGCCAACAGCCAATAAAAAGAAGTCACTTAATCACATTACTGTAATTTGCTTTTTTTCATTGCAAAATAATTTTCGTATGCAAAAATTGTAAGAAAATTTTTACATAAGATTGGACTACTTGCAGTCATTCATGTAAATCATACGAAAATATTTTTACACGAAAATTTTTATCACAATTTTTTTGCATGAAAATAAAGAAAATTATGGTAATACATGTACAGTACACACATACAAAATAAATTTGTTACCTTAATGCATGCATGCCTATAAGAATGCGTCATTCATTGTGTGTATCATGGTGTTTTATAATGATTGAGTAAGTACAAAACAATCTGCTATATACACTAATTTTTTCTTTTAAAATTTTTCCCGATCACAATGACTATGTGACCTATGGCAATTCATACTTGTCTTTGTGCTTCTTAGTACACCATGATATTGATGCAGCCCAATAGTAATGTATACTCTGGGTAATTCCATACGGAATAATGTGTATACACATGTTATGTACCCTCCAAATACTGGGAAACTGGTTTGTCACTGAAACTTCTGCCCATGAGCATAGCACATATTTTTCCAAAACATAATTATTATCTTGTCAAAAGCATACTATTTAAAGAAAAAACACCAAATATCTGTTTCACTAAAACTAGTATAAAAATAGTTGCCAAAATTAATTTTATAATCGCCAAAAACCTATAGCTATAGCACAATCTGGGAGTTTCATTGTTTAAAGAACTACTTTGCTTTGTTTTCTATTAGCTGTAAAAAGGTGTGATACCTTTTCCAGCAGCAACACATTGGAATGTAGCCTGTCCCATTTTTGCTAAGCCGTTTTATCAATACCTGAATATCTTCTATCATTCTTAATTCTTCTTTTTGATCCTTAAGGTTGATTACATCATGAAGAAAATCTGTTGCTGCTAAATTGGCTTCTTTGTAGTGCTTATAGTTCATTTCTTTAACAAGTTCTGTGACTTCTGCTGAAGTTTTATCTATTTTCTCCTTTAGATTTGATGTGGTATGTCCACAATCTTCTTCTAGTTTTTTCCTTAGGTTGATAAGTTCTTGAAATATCATGAGATTATTGATTATTGCTTTGTGTATTTCATCAAATTCTTTAAAATGCAGTTTTATTGGATGTTTAGACCAAACCAGGTCATTAATGTCAAATAACTTTTCATTATCATGCACTTTCTCAGTTCCTTTACTCCCTTGTATCTTTTCATTGTTCTTTTTTAAAACGCGTACAGAAAATACAGGATTGCAATCATCACCTGGATTTCGCAACACAGCAATACATGTCAATGATCCCTCTTGAGCTTTATGATTTTTAGCACCTATGTATTCGATACCAAAAAGTTGTGGAGCTTTTAGTACCTTAACTTCCGGTGGATGAAATGAAAATAAAGACTGTTGTGCCAACTTGTTTGCAGCTTCTTCAAATTTTTTGTGTGCTTTTTCAATGATTGTATCATCAGTATTTAGTACGATAACTTCACTAATGTATACAGGTTCAGCAAACAAACAAATAAGTGGGCCTTGAATTCCTAAGTATGAGTTGAGTATAATCTTTGAGCTACATGTGAGGACATGGGGTTCCTCCACAAAAGGTGTTTTCCATGATATCAATGGCTCACTTTCATTTGTCATGAAACCACAAGGAGGATGTGAAATGAATAGGTGAAACCTGTATTCTGGATTAAGCTGAAACCCTTCTCTAGACAGCAACAAAACATTGAAGTTTCTTTTTCGTATAAGCTTTAAGAAGTAGTGAACTATTGTTTCATAACAGAGAGCTTCTGCATGGCCGTCACAGATACCATTGAAATCCTTACTTGAGCACTTGACGTTATCGTGATATTTTGTACCAGCACTCATTAGTATAACCTTAAATCTTTCTTCTTTTTCGGCTGTTATTTTCTCTCTTATCATGGCTGAAATAACTTTGATACGTTGGTCTCCACTATCATCTGAATTAAAAGCTCCATGTTTTTGTAGAAACCACTCCTCATATGACTTTTGCAGCACATCACAGAGCCTGTAACCAGATAAAAATAAAGTACAAGAATTGCAGATTAACACTAGTGATGTGGAATATAGCTTTTAATGTATAGTGCATATTGTGATAATTGCATGCAAAATAATTTTATTACAATAATTAACCTTCAAAAAGTTTATGACCTCATAGTCAATATACATGTACAGCATTATGTACTGAGTATGATAATTACGCACACTATTTCCCTCAGACCTAGCTGTTAAACATTACACTTCCTCTATCACTTCTAAAATCAAAATATTGCCACACTTACTCTTTCCCGAAGGGAACAGAATTAGTTCAAGGTCATTTTATTCTTTTGTTTATAGTTTAGCGTAAGTGACCTATTATCAAATGGTACCTATTATCGAACATTAAAATCATGTAACATATTCGGAAGTTTACAATGTTATTCCACATACTCGTAAGGTGTTTAAATGGAGAATTTCAATAGTGTAGCCTATTCTTAATGAGTTTTCCACCCTTTAGAGTTTATGTGTGGATATCACAGCAGTCTTGATACTCATCACCACTGGAGAAGAAATGAAGAAAAAGAACACAGGGATTTCCGTGAAAGAACTACAACTCGAGCATAACTTAGCAACAGAATTTGCCGACTGTTTATCGCGGTTTTCCCGTGTGAAAGATGTATCCATGAAAACTGTACAGAAGGGGTTGTTGTAAACAAGAATGATAAGACTGTGTTATTGTTCGTAATGTGCTGATTTTTTACTGTATATGCATTTATCACTACACGATTTGCCCTTGTAACTCACAAGTGCATGCTTGTATCAAAACTATACTTCAGTTACAGTATCATGGTACTTCAGTTAACACATTGATATAATAATTAAGAGTGAGTACGTAGGTTGTACTAAGGTCACCATAGTAGAAAAGGTGCAAAACGTTTGATAATTGATCAATGGAAATTAATGAGCATTCAATAATAGGTACCGGTGTTTGATTATTCGTATTATACGAAAGCAGAAATCCACTCATAACACGGACACTAATCGGATACTATTGTTCAAACTTATGTGAGGTATTCTACGAGAAAGGTGCTACCTCCTGATGAAAATTCGAGGTTGGTACTACTTTCCTGGAGATATTTATGAAGTAAAGTATAAACTTGTTCGATAATTGATCACTTACGCCATAAATCATGGTTATGACCCATGCACTGTGATATTAGGGCTGTTGGTTAATCTTAATCATGATATCGATTAGTGCTGGGCAATATAGCTGACATACGACATATTGTTTTTATATCGTGATACAATAGCTTGAAATTATATCGCGATATAGCGCACGTGATCTAAGCAGTACAACGTGAGCTCATAAGATAGCATCTCCAGTTTCGCCATTACTCCTGCTGCACCCACGTCTCACCTACGTCAATGGTGTGGCATACTGTTGGGTGTTTTGTAGGCGCTATCTACGTAGATCTGTATGCAATGGTTTTTGTAGAAAGATCGAAATACTCTAATAGAGCAGTCAGTGCGATACTCTAATACAACAGTCAGTAGAATGTATAACCATTGCTCTAATTATACTGCTTGGTCTAAGTTATCTTCATATTAAAAAAGAAAGGAGAAAGAGACTGTGTATGTAAAAAAGCCTCCAATGCCATTTCAATGCATCTGTTTTAAAAAATTACCTGGGGAGCATGCCCCTCCTAGCAGCTTGCATGTGCTTTGAACATGTAGTTATTGTAAACTGATAATCTCTAAATATTATAATAGATCAAGATGATGAAGCTATTGGAGATTAAGTTGTAGGTGAACCGGAAGACTAAGTATTGTAAATTTCCAGTATGCAAATCAACATTTTCATTTTAACTAGCTGTATAAGTGCATATGATGTATTAGCTAATAAATGATCTTATTCCTGTGTTTTGTGTACAGTATAGTAGTAGCTACAAACTTGAAAACCATCTGAAACAAAGAAAATAAATATTCAAGTTAAAATATTGGTATATATCGTGACATATATTCATATCATGAATAAATTTTGCCATGACATATGACATAAGAAAAATCTATATCGCCCAGCACTAATATCAATATATAATAGTTAGATGTCAAGAACCAGGGTTCTACAGGATATAGAAAACTCGCTAAGGGCCTGAGGGACTTCTAAATCTCGTAGAGTCCAGTGGTTCTTGACTTCTAACCTATTTAGACTACAACTCGTTATTGTACCTTGAGTTGACAGCTGCTTGTAAATGAGAAATGTATCATTAATTACTAGAAACAACCCCTCTACACTGCGGAACTTCAGGGTGGCTGTTGCTACCCATTTAAACGCTCATGCACTGCCAATGTTACAGGCATATGTTTCGAGAAGTACTGGACTACAACTCATTGTTGCTGTTGTTGTGCCTTGACAGCTGCTTGGTACAAACAAGTCAATTACACCTCCCTCTAATTCAGTATTGTTACAAATGTCTGTGCATTGCCAATGTTACTGGTGCGTAATTATCATGTTTCGTATTGCCTCAGAGCATGGTCCCTATTGGACATGAGCATGGCACTACAGGATTTAGAGACCACGTTTTCAGCCAATCAAATTTCAGTACCAAACTTGTTGTAGTCTAAAATCAATAGTTGCAACATGGGAATGAGGGCTTTGCTTGATATGTGTACCCAAAAGCCCGAGGGCTAGGGAATGCATATCAGGTAAAAGCCCAAATGCCCTGTGTTACAGCTATTATGTAACTCTTCAGATCCATGCTGGGTGATCAATCACCCAATATGAGTGCAACCACTAGATAAACGTATATATATATATATATACATGCCTGAAAGATTCAATTATGGGTCAGCAGCTGGTACTTTTTGGCTATGTTTGGCTATGTATGATGAACGGAGAAATCGATGGAGAATTTTGGTTATGCAATTTAATGTTTTAATCAGTACTGTTGATGGTATAATTATCAAATTAATCCCCGAGGTACGTACATATCTTTGTGTTTGGTTTTAATCTACAGATTGTAAGGCGAAATTCTCTGCTGGAGTGATACCAGTAGTACATGCTAAATTTATCATTACCATGCATCTTTTATGTGTGTTTGTGCATGCATGCATATACCCTAATCAAAACTGGTTCATAAAGATGAGCAGGTCAATACTGGGGGAAATGTTTGCTGTAGCATTATGTTCTTACCTTAGCATACAAAACATTAGTGTTTTACATGGCCAAATCCAGGTCACGCATACTAATCATGTGAGCCTTATAATCAATCCCCCACAATCAATTTTGGCCTTACTGTCTATAATAATTGCTGTCCAGTTTTATCCCTGGCTACATTGCAAATGTAGCCCAGGCAGCTCCTTTTTGATCTGAGGTGTGAAACTGATACATGTAATAGTTGTACAGTAACATGGGCGCAAGTAATTTGCCTGACATATACACACAAGAACAAGAGCAGCAGGGCTACAACCACTTCAGTGATTCACCTGTAAGTGTAGGAAACTGCAAGCATGCTTCATAAGTGTATTTATATTGGGCCTTGTGAATTTCAACAATGGATAACCTATGTACATAAGAAGAATGACAAGGTGTAAATCGAGGCCAAACATATGTGTAACAATACCAGTATGCAGAAAGCTTCAATTGTGGGTTTAATGATGCACAGAAAACCAAAGTGCAAGCTTGTAACAATGCTTTAAGTGCACTACTTTAACAGCCACGAATCATATACTGTATAGTAGGGATATAACAGGGCCAGAGCCCACAGTCCAGCCAGTCCAGTATAGTCCAGTATTGGTTGGACCATTGTTAAGCTAGCTCCAAGAAGTTTGCAAAAGGTTGAGATACTTTTTTTTTTTTAATAGAGCACTCGCCATTACACTCTAATGAAACCATAGTAGAATACAGCCACTATTCTAAATACATTGCTTGGTCTAAGCCATTTTAGCTATTTCAAACTAGTTCAGACCTCCTAGTTTTGCATGCTTATGCACGCTGCAATTAGCTAGTCAGTCAGAAGAAAATTCAAATATAAAAAACTAAATTCTGTAACAATTATTGGAAGTATTTTTGGCTGCTCTGTTAGACACTTTTGAACTTGCTCATACCTCACCAATATATACTGCCAAGATGCCATGAAGGTATTGTGAGGTTGGTTGGGATGATATTTTGGCCAGAAAAGCCATGATCCCTAATATATGATACATACTATTGTATTGCATTATTGCATGAAAGCAGCTCTGATTTATATATCACATCAGATCAATAAAAAGTGTGTATGACTATGTCCTCCATTGTAGTCCATGGATGGCCTCAAAATTACTGGGCTCTGCTCCTTGAGGGATCATGAAGCTTTGAGATTTCCTGTCCGAATATATCACCAAAAACCATTATCTTGTTTTGCTGCTTTTTTATCACTTGGATCCCTACTTCATTTTAAAATTAATAGTTTTTGACTACGCAAGTTTAGCCAATTCTTTCCCGCATAGATTTGTTCTATATTTTGTGCACCACAGCAAATATCAGACATATAGCAATATGCATGACTGTTCTATTATAATATCATACATGGTTGTTGTATTAGGATGACAGCTTTACTACTACAGTACTGTATTTACTTGGTTAAACACCACACCTTTAGTAGTAGCCTCAATTGAGTGATGCCACAATCCATTTCAAATATGAGGGCTTACACGTCATTTTCAAACATTGAGTGGTGGTCAAGTTTGAATAGTTGCTTCATCAATTATTTTGAAACTAAGGTAATCGGTGTTTAACTGGTATCTCACTCTAATGCTGGTCTCAGCCTCAGGTGAGAAATGTCCTATGTGATCAATTAGGGGCATGGTTACATATTTGCTGTGCTTTGTTTTCTGCAGCAAATACAATCGTTATAAATGAAGATGTCTATTCCCTTTTACAGTTAACATAAGTACTCCAAATAATTTGTGGTGACTATGTACACACCTTTAAGAAAAGGTTTGATACCAAAAATTACTGCTTCAAAATTACATGAAGATGACAACCAGTAAGATTGGAGATGAAAGGTAAAGACAAGGTGAAGAGGGCAAACACTCATCAGAACCCTAAAGGCACATGCCACACATGTGTTGTCATTCTGGTCTACAATAGAGGTTGTACTATGTTCTATTTAGTTTCTAGCCTTTTGACTGTAGTCTGGCAATAGACAGACTAAATCCAGGTTTTGGTAGTTTAACAGTTTGATATTTTCTTGTTTTTGTTACTTTTAAATACTATATTTAATGTCATGGAGGAAGTTTCTATAATGGCTTTTAGTGGCAGCAGGTGCCCTTTATATTTTGGAGGAGAACCCTACTATACAGTATATGATACAATATATACTTTATTGCATGCACTGTAATTCCAGGAGCTTGTATACACCGTAAGGCTTCGGTGCTAATAAGCTCCAGGCAATACCATACTGCCATATGGCAGCTATGATAGGCCAATTGTATGATTATTTGATATTTTCAATGAATTATTTGGTATGTGCAATTAATTATTTGATATGTTCAATGTATATTCAATAAATGATTTGGTATATTCAATGATTTAGTGTCTTATTTAGTGGACTATATCTTTGTGAATTATATATTTTGCATTGGTGTTAGGTATCATTATCAATAATGATGTTAGGTATCAATATTGGTGTTAGGTATCATTATCATAATTGGGTTGTTGTTAGTATCGCTGTAGAGCTTATCAGAGGGCGTGATAATTATTTCTAAGTGTCTAGCTCTCACAAGTTTAAGCTGACACACATTAGGGTTGCACCGCCATTTGCCGTAGGGGATGAAAGAGGCCAGACAGGAGTAATAGTAAAGAGCTGTGAATTGTTCTAATCTATGTGCGAATGGAAATGGGTTAAGTTTTTATACTTCCCAAAAGATCCAGATCTAAGAAATAACAGTGCTGCATGTCAACAGAAAGGATTGCTAGCTAGCTAGCTACCCAGTGAAGCATATGGTCATATGTAGCCAGTAAACATGCAGTCATTGATAGAGAAAAAGAGTAGCTAACAACCATTTTGTATCGAACTAGGTCCCTTCTATCTTCAAACATGTTGATAGTCCAATGAGACAAAAATGGAAGCTCGGTTAGTCACAGATTTTCAAAGAAGAACAGCCTCCAGGATACTGGAACAGACCGAGAACTCTCTAATAGCTGAATAGCAAAAGGAAAAAGCAAAGGAGTGCAGAGTCTAGCAGAAGAAGCAAGAAAGCTGGAAGGAGAAGAACAGCCGGCAAAGGTTAGAGGTGGAGAGGACCTCTAGAGATGTGAAGATGAGAGGGAGAGATTGTTAAGAGAAGACGAACAAGAGAAGGTGTATGAGCTAGAGTAAGAAAAATGTTGAGGTTGGATGAACTGAACAGATTACAACGAGCTGAAGAAATATTTAAATTAGACTATGATGAACTATACACAAGAAATAATGAAGAACTACTCCAGAAGTATAAGGCCTTGAACTCCTGAGAACAAGAGAAGCCAAACTGAACATGAAGGTCAATTGGTTACAGTCAGCCAACAGACAGAGTTTAGAAGACAACAATAAGCAGGTAAAATTTTATACCGGGCTGCCGTCTTTTGCAGTTTTGCTAGCTATATACCTGAATGCCATTTTTCTGGCTGTGCCATGTTTGATCAGCTCTTAATTACTTTGATGAAATTATGCTTAAATATTCCACATCAAGATTTGGCATGACAAGGACTCAAAACTTGGTTGAACTATAAGAAGCATAACACATGCAAACTTTTAATAGGCATCACTCAAAAAGCTGGGGTGGAAGGGTATCCGATGTACATTTGACTGAAAATTGTGCTCTGCTTTCAACACTGTTGCCTGGAGGCTGCACTGTGCAGAAGTCAAGATACGTCCTTTTACAAGTAGAAATTGACACTGCTTGCCAGCTGTCTCAAGTTAGGATACATGTTGAAAGAGTTATCAGGCTGGTGAGGCAAAAGTTTTCGATATTGCAATCAATTCTTTCTACTAATATGCTCAAAGGTGATGAAGGAGAGCATATCTCCTATTGATAAAATAGCTGCACTATGTAATATATTGTTGTGACTCAGTAGTACCATTGTAACTATCTTTTTATATAATGTACCCTTAGTTATGTGATTCTGAAATAATGTACATTGTTGATATTTATGTTATTGAAATGTACATGTAAAATAATCAGTGAATTTTTGTCTTCTTTGATTTCCTTGAGTTCCTTAGCTTGTGGCAGTCTGGACAATAATATTTTCCTCTTGGCCATCTTTTCCAGTTATTTGCAAGCACAAAAATGAAACCATTTTATCACACAGTCCCTGCTATCACAGCAAATTATGTCATCACAGTCTTCCCCTTTACCGCAATAGTAGTACCCTTGCTGGTCATTAGAAGATCTTGAAGAAGCATGGACATCATTGTTCCTAAAGCTAGCAGTGGCATCCACCTCACCAACCTGAGAGTCAGTAGATTGTTTGCATCAACAATTGAGCTTGTACCATCTGCATCACTAATAACTGTACTGCCTGAATGTAGTGGCATTATTGGTTCCTTATAGCAGAGTCAACAAAATCAGAATCCAGCTCTACTTTCTGGTAAAATTATTTCATCTTCCTACACAATTGCAGTATTGTACATGGCATAGTTTCATTTGCAGTTGAACTTGATAATAGTACATGCATGTAATCTTCTTAAAGTGCTACTGTCATGTTCTAAGGAAAAGGAGTGATTATCAAGAATGGCCTCAGAGACTGCCTTATTTTTGCAAGAAAAAGGCCACTTGATTTCTAACACAATAGACTAGACCATGCATCTGGTGAGGCACATGAATGGAAATTCTGGATCCAAAATAAGGCCACATTGTATCACCATAAATTTTTCATGACAAGCTTGCATTTTTTCTGTATTTGCTACCCTGGCAATATCTTCATGCTTGCACTCATACTGGCATGCAGAGGATGTAAACTCAGGATAGCATATAACTTTGATCAGAGAAACAGATGGCTGCTAGTGTGCAAGGCTTCATGCAACTTGGATACTGTTATCCTGCCCGCACTTAGTCAAACCAAGTGTGGCATTCACTCCGATCTCTTGTATGCTCCTCCACCATGGTTGTTTGGTTAATGTGTCAAAAGGTCATTGTATGTCAGTTCCATTGCTCTTGCGGGATCATGCAGGCCTGTTAAAGGTTTAGATAAAACCCCAAATTCTGTTTGTGGGATATACATACGTGTCATTATACTCTGCCATCAATCACAGGACAACTGCTTTTCCCAGCCCTTGAGACATTTTGTTATGAAAAGTGGCTAAATCAGAATCAGTAGACTTAGGAATAGAAAACTTCTTACTTTTTGTAGTGGGCTCTCCACAACCTTCAGTGACAGCTTGCTTGCACTTATGTTTTGGTGTGGTGAAATCTATTTTGCTGATTTCAGAAAAGGGGACACTTCGAAAAGTGCCACCCTGTTTAGGCCATCAAAATTATATTCCCTGTTTCCCATCACCCAACTGAACAAAAACTGATGTGAGTGGGAGGTGATTATTAATTATACATTTGACCCTTGTTATTTCAGTCTCTGACTGCTCTATTAGAGTATCTCAGTCTTGAAGGCTGCCATGCTGCATGCAGGACTGTACACCCATGCACCTAGCTGAACAAGAGTGGAGGGTCTTCCACCCTTCTGCTATGTTTATAGGCATGGCTAATGCATTTACCTTAAAGCTTGGTCATTCTGTGCCTCCTTCTATCATGAAATAGTGCATTCACGTGATCTATAATCAAATAATTAAAATTTGGTGTGATTACCTAAAAATTGAGGTGGGTGGTGATGGGAAACAAGGAATTTAATAATGATGGCCTTAACTGAAACCCCATACCTTCAGGGTAAGGAAAGGCTTTGAGAATGTTTTACAAGTGCTGTAAACAAGAACTATGGATCAACTGACAGTGCAAACACTATCACTCACCTATCCATTTACAACTTGATTGAATCCTCTTGACTTTTTATAAGATTTTTGTTGCTCATGTGTATAAAGACCGGGTGTAGTTATATACATCTCCATACAGTACATCTGGACATCCATGCCCACTCAATAGCTGGCGTTTCAGTAAGATCTTCCTCGCAACAAATCAGCTTCAATTTATCGAGGTATCAAGTAGCAAGCGCATCAGTTGATGGTATGGAAGTTACTACCCCTTGTTGCTGTTAAACTGATACAGTAAAAGATTTTCTTGGCCAGGAATTATAGTGACTGATCAACCGAGCACTTGACTTAATTTTGTCTTGTAATTATTATCTAATCCAAAACAGCCAAGCTGTAAAAAAAACAGTGCGGCCCTCAAAAAGGCTATGGTTAAAAGATGTGAAATCCAAGGTGGCGGCCAAGAAATGGCTGTGATGGTAGGTTAATGGTAAAAATTTTAATAACGACAATTCAGGTGAATTTTGGTGCCGCTTGGTCAATTGGCACAAGATTCACCTGAATTGTCATTATTAAAATTTTTACCATTAACCTACCATCACAGCCATTTCTTGGCCGCCACCTTGGATTTCACATCTTTTTTCACCATAGCCTTTTTGAGGGCCGCACTGTTTTTTTATAGCTTGGCTGTTTTGGATTAGATTTCATTTCTTTTTGTATTTGTATACCCCAAAGCCAGCCAATGGCCGGCTTTGGGACTTTTCTAACCTATCTTTTTTTCTTTTCCACAGGAAGAAGAAA
Organism: Dysidea avara; assembly: GCF_963678975.1. Lineage (NCBI taxonomy): Eukaryota > Metazoa > Porifera > Demospongiae > Dictyoceratida > Dysideidae > Dysidea > Dysidea avara. Next base: position 16,553,725 of record NC_089280.1, on the reverse strand, counting down.
AGATGAAGTAGATGTACTTTAAATATTTTATCAGTAAATGTACAAATTATATATATAATACATTATATTGATTACAGAAATCTCCATAGTGGTACTGATTACAGAAATCTCCATGGTGGTTTCTTTGTAACTGAATACTCTACAAGGTGATTTCTTCTAGATGCTCTCTCTACAGGGTGAATTGTTTGTAGCTGAATTCTGTACAGGTGATTTGTTTGCAGCTGAGCTCTTTACAGAATGGTTTCTTTGTAGCTGAACTCTCTACAAGGTAACTTCTTCTAACTGACCTTTCTACAGGGCAATTTGTTTGTGGCTGAATTTCCTACAGGGTGATTTCTTTGCATCTGAACTCTCTACATGGTGGTTTCTTTGTAGCTGAACTCTCTACAAGGTAACTTCTTCTAGCTGATCTCTATACAGGGTGATTTGTTTGTAGCTGAATTCTGTACAGGTGATTTGTTTGCAGCTGAGCTCTTTACAGAATGGTTTCTTTGTAGCTGAACTCTCTACAAGGTAACTTCTTCTAACTAATCTTTCTACAGGGCAATTTGTTTGTGGCTGAATTTTCTACAGGGTGATTTCTTTGCAGCTGAACTCTCTACATGGTGGTTTCTTTGTAGCTGAACTCTTTACAAGGTAATTTCTTCTATAGCTGATCTCTCTACAGGGAGATTTATTTGTAGCTGAACTATCTACAAGATAACTTCTTCTAGCTGATTGCTCTACAGGGTGATTTGTTTGTAGCTGAATTCTGTACAGGTGATTTGTTTGCAGCTGAGCTCTTTACAAAATGGTTTCTTCGTAGCTGAACTCTCTACAAGGTAACTTCTTCTAACTGATCTTTCTACAGGGTGATTTGTTTGTAGCTGAACAATCTACAAGGTAATTTCTTCTAGCTGATCTCTGATTTGTTTGTAGCTGAACTATCTACAAGGTAATTTCTTCTAGCTGATTTCTGATTTGTTTGTAGCTGAATTCTGTACAGGTGGTTTGTTTGCAGCTGAACTCTTTATAGAATGGTTTCTTTGTAGCTGAACTCTCTACAAGGTAACTTCTTCTAGCTGATGTCTCTACTAGGTCACTAGTTTGTAGCTGAACTCTCTACATGGTGGTTTTTTTGCAACCGAACTCTCTACAAAGTGAAATTATTCTAGCTGATCTTTCTACAAATTGATTTGTTTGTAGCTGAACTCTCTACAAGGAAACTTCTTCTAGCTGATCTCTCTACAGGGAGATTTGTTTGTAGCTGAACTCTCTACAGGTGATTTTTTTGCAGCTGAACACTCTACATGATGGTTTCTTTGTAGCTGAACTTTCTGCAAGGTAACTTCTTCTATTGATCTCTCTACAGGGTGATTTGTTTGTAACTGAACTCTCTACATCATGGTTTCTTTGTAGCTGAACTCTACAAGGTGATTTCTTATAGCTGAACTATCTCTTTCCATAGTTGCATGAACTCCCTACATGGTAACTTCTTCTAGCTGATCTCTCTACAGGGTGATTGTTTGTAGCTGAATTCTGTACAGGTGATTTGTTTGCTGCTGAGCTCTTTACAGAATGGTTTCTTTGTAGCTGAACTCTCTACAAGGTAACTTCTTCTAACTGATCTTTCTACAAGGCAATTTATTTGTGGCTGAATTTTCTACAGGGTGATTTCTTTGCAGCTGAACTCTCTACATGGTGGTTTCTTTGTAGCTGAACTCTCTACAAGGTAACTTCTTCTAGCTGATGTCTCTACAAGGTCACTAGTTTGTAGCTGAGCTCTCTACATGGTGGTATCTTTGTAACTGAACTCTCTATACAAGGTGACTTCTTCTAGCTGATCTTTCTACAGGGTGATTTGTTTGAAGCTGAACTCTCTACAAGGAACTTCTTGTTGTTGATCTCTCTACAGGGAGATTTGTTTGTAGCTGAACTCTCTACATGATGATTTCTTTGTAGCTCAACTCTCTACAAGGTAACTTCTTCTAGCTGATCTCTCTACAGGTGATTTGTTTGTAGCTGAACTCTCTACATGATGCATGGTTTCTTTGTAGCTGAACTCTCTGCAAGGTAACTTCTGCTATTGATCTCTCTACAGGGCGATTTGTTTGTAGCTGAACTCTCTACATGGTGGTTTCTTTGTAGCTGAACTCTACAAGGTGATTTCTTCTAGCTGAACTATCTCTTTCCATAGTTGCATGAACTCCCCACAAGGTAACTTTTCTAGCTGATCTCTCTACAGGGTGACTTGTTTGTAGCTGATCTCTATACAGGTTACTTGTTTCTAGCTGATCTCTTGAATTCTCTTCAGGGTGACTGCTCTATTAGGATGACTGCTCTATTAGAGTATCTCGATGTCGCACTTGCTGCACCAAGTTGGATTTCATGTTATAACTCCGTGGCTTTAAGTCTGATTCTTCTACACCATTCTAAGATGATTACTCCATCTGAACAGTGATTTTCAAAGCATTACCCCAAGCAGTCTATCTGGTAGGCGTGGCAAGCAGTCGTTTTTTAATAGCTAATCTCGATTGTGTAATTGTTACACACTGTTGGTTTTTTCGTTGTATCTTTCTGGTTTTAAGCTCGATTTCTTTCAAACCACAAAAGGTTTGAGGTTCAATAGTTAACCTATTCACCCACCGATTTTCAGCTTCTTCCCATACGCGGTTTACGCTGTAGGTGTGACAACATATTGGTGTTATTTTTCGTGAATAATCACTCATAACTCTTTGCCTGTTTATCGTATTCCAGCCAAAGTTGGTACCGAGATGCGCCTTTATACCCCCTTCTTTGTGCAAAATTTCAAGGCAATCGGATATGGTGTTCGCGTTTTATAGCAGTTTTTGTAAGTGTGCGACAAGAGGAAGAAAAATAAGAAGAAAAACAAAACGAAGAAACTAATCCACTTTTTGAAGTCGCATATCTCGGGAATGCGAGAAGCGATTGCGCTCAAATTTGGAATGTGGAGTGCTGATGTTGGAGGGAGTATCCACAGCAAAACTCGTCTTGTTTCATCAAGGCAGCACAGAGCTACGGAGGTGCGAAAATTGCATTTTCTTCCTGTCAATATACTCACGGGTGTTACGCGCCGGCTTCTTGGGCCGCACGACACACTACCGTGTGTCTTGTTTGTTGCTGTTGTTGTTAGTCTTTTTTTTTTACATGTACAGACTCTTTTTCATGCCCACAAGATCTCATTTTACTTGATCTGACAGTGGTCGCATGAGACCAAGGACTAATAATGTATTGAATGTATCATTTTATTACTAATGATGGTTCTCTCTCTCCCCCTGCAAATGGCAATGTGTGTCTTACATTTGTGAGAGCTAGGCGCTTAGAAATAATTACCACACCTCCTGCATAAGCTCTATGGCGATACTAACAACAACCCGATTATGATAACAATGTCTAACACAAACTATATATCGAGCTATATACCAACACAAAATATATAAGTTGTAAAAATATAGTTCACAGAATAAAACACTAAAATCATTGAATATGCCAAATGATTTATTGAATATACCGCCAAATAATTCATTGAACATATCAAATAATCATTTTGAAACAGATGGCCTACGATAGGCAGCTATACTGCTATGTATTAAACTTTGATGAAGGTAGTCAGTTTAAACACTAATATTTAAAACAAAAATCCATAACTCACGTACTGTTTTTCTCTCGTAGCTTCCTTTAATTCTATCACTGCAAAAACGTACCACATATAACTATTTATGTAAACAAAAATGTAGTTTATTTACTTTATAACAGCCCAAATAAAACATTTTAGAAAGACATTATGTTATTCAAATACATATCACATTAGAATGATCGCTAAGCAATATTGCATGGGCTTTGACTGATACTTTTTAGTTACTGTATTATATACATCAATGTTCCTGTCATGTATTTGCATTCTTATGTATGCACACAGTACTATCACACACAGTACTATCACACACACAGTACTATCACACACAGTACTATCACACACAGTACCATCACACACAGTACTATCACACACACAGTACTATCACACACAGTACCATCACACACAGTACCATCACACACAGTACCATCACACACAGTACCATCACACACAGTACCATCACACACAGTACCATCACACACAGTACTATCACACACACAGTACTATCACACACACAGTACTATCACACACAGTACTATCACACACACAGTACTATCACACACACAGTACTATCACACACACAGTACTATCACACACAGTACTATCACACACAGTACTATCACACACACAGTACTATCACACACACAGTACTATCACACACACAGTACTATCACACACACAGTACTATCACACACAGTACCATCACACACAGTACCATCACACACAGTACCATCACACACAGTACCATCACACACAGTACCATCACACACAGTACTATCACACACACAGTACTATCACACACAGTACTATCACACACACAGTACTATCACACACAGTACTATCACACACACAGTACTATCACACACAGTACTATCACACACACAGTACTATCACACACAGTACCATCACACACAGTACTATCACACACACAGTACTATCACACACACAGTACTATCACACACAGTACTATCACACACACAGTACCATCACACACAGTACTATCACACACACAGTACTATCACACACAGTACTATCACACACAGTACCATCACACACAGTACTATCACACACACAGTACTATCACACACAGTACCATCACACACAGTACCATCACACACAGTACTATCACACACACAGTACTATCACACACAGTACCATCACACACACAGTACCATCACACACAGTACTATCACACACACAGTACTATCACACACAGTACTATCACACACACAGTACTATCACACACACAGTACTATCACACACAGTACTATCACACACAGTACTATCACACACAGTACTATCACACACACAGTACTATCACACACACAGTACTATCACACACAGTACTATCACACACACAGTACTATCACACACACAGTACTATCACACACACAGTACTATCACACACAGTACTATCACACACACAGTACTATCACACACACAGTACTATCACACACACAGTACTATCACACACACAGTACTATCACACACAGTACCATCACACACAGTACCATCACACACAGTACCATCACACACAGTACCATCACACACAGTACCATCACACACAGTACTATCACACACACAGTACTATCACACACAGTACTATCACACACACAGTACTATCACACACAGTACTATCACACACACAGTACTATCACACACAGTACTATCACACACACAGTACTATCACACACAGTACCATCACACACAGTACTATCACACACACAGTACTATCACACACACAGTACTATCACACACAGTACTATCACACACACAGTACCATCACACACAGTACTATCACACACACAGTACTATCACACACAGTACTATCACACACAGTACCATCACACACAGTACTATCACACACACAGTACTATCACACACAGTACCATCACACACAGTACCATCACACACAGTACTATCACACACACAGTACTATCACACACAGTACCATCACACACACAGTACCATCACACACAGTACTATCACACACACAGTACTATCACACACAGTACTATCACACACACAGTACTATCACACACACAGTACTATCACACACAGTACTATCACACACAGTACTATCACACACAGTACTATCACACACACAGTACTATCACACACACAGTACTATCACACACAGTACTATCACACACACAGTACTATCACACACACAGTACTATCACACACACAGTACTATCACACACAGTACTATCACACACAGTACTATCACACACACAGTACTATCACACACAGTACTATCACACACAGTACTATCACACACAGTACTATCACACACAGTACTATCACACACAGTACTATCACACACACAGTACTATCACACACAGTACTATCACACACAGTACTATCACACACACAGTACTATCACACACAGTACTATCACACGCACATACATAGATATGTACCCAGAGCAATAGTCTCTCTAATTAACTATGTTAAAAAATTGTGGTACCTTTACTACATGTAATGACTCGGAATCCTCCTTTGTCAAGTTTCCATTTTTCTATAAGATCGTCATCTTCTAATATTACTGAAGAATCAAACTCTTCATCATGTACAGTAAATATTAAACGGTCCTTTGACACATGCTCTTTTTCAGCAATTTCACTCTTTACTTGGTGTATTGTTTTTATCTCTTCAGATAAATGATCCACTTCTGTAGTTCTCTCATGGTCATTTTTAAATTTGACCTTGATTTTATGCTCTACATGAAACAGTGTGGCATACCATAGTTAACAATAGTAGTGGAAATTATTTACATGTATAGTGGTAGCAATCAGGGGCAGTGGAGCAGGCCAAAGAGTGAGGGGGCCAGGCCAGCTGTAAGTTGAAGACCAAAAAAGAAAAGAAAAAAAAGAGGTCACAGCCTGCTGACAATAGCTGCTAGCTCTCTACCAATTATATCTCCTTATTTATAACTACACATACGCAGCTAAGTAGTTTGCTACACTGCTTCTCTGAATACTGTGACTGCTCTATTAGAGTATCCAGATCCTGACTGTTCTATTAGAGTATCTCGATCTTTTCTTGCAAATAGTGTCCCAAAAAAGTGGGGGGGCTATGGCTCCCCCGTCTCCACAGCCTATGGTGGCAATCACCCAGGTTAAGGTGCTGCATGCACAAAACTATGCATACATGCACTATGAATATCAGTTGTCAGTAATAATAAACTTGTACAAGCTAAATACTACGTAATTTTTATCATATAACTAACTAACTACTGCCCTGAAACAGTTTGTACATTACAGGGGCGGATCCAGGAGCTGGCAAGGGGAGGGACACAAACAGGCTAAGTAGTTGGTGGTTAGCTAGGGAGAGCCATATTCTCTTGTTAGTTGCTGCATTTTTGAAACAGCAAATATTCACCTCTTAGCAGTGTCTCACTGTTGATTTTTGTCATTTTGGCCTTTGCAGATGGTTGTGAAGTCTTAAAAGCAGTTTTAAAGGCTCTGAATGTCTTAACCAACATCAACACGATAATTAATTTTAGAGGCGCTTAGTACGCACGAAGGTGCTGGATGACAATTTTACAGTTAGTTCGACTTTGTTTTACTTTGGTTTCAAGTAAATTTGTAATAAATGCTAGTAAAATGTGCATATTTTCATGAGTTTTATAAACTGATCTATAAAATTTAGTATTTTAATCAGACTCAGAAGTATGGCTGGCGCCTCCACAAGGTGAGCCGGGAGGGGGGGGGGGGGGGGGGGGGCATTTGCCCCAAATGCCCCATCCTGGATCCGCCATTGCATTAGGTGGTTATTTTATAAATTAACAAGAGTATGAACCTAAGTTTTGTACAACTGACTTTTCACATTGTGAACAAACTGCAAATATTTTTATTTGGAGGTACATAGCTGTTAACACAGTGACAAACACGTATAAAGGTCTTGAACTTTACACTTAATGTGCATTGAGCATGATACACTGCAATATTCGGTCGATAGTTTAATTAATATGTACCCTGCAGTGGCGTAGCTACCATTGAGGCAACCGAGGCAGCTGCCTCGGTAAAATATGCTCAACAATTCAGGCTGAGCAGGCTTGAGTTTTGACCCCCCGATTTTTCTACTCAAATGTTACTATAGAGAGTATTTAATACGGCCAGTACTGACCACACAGATAAAATCTATGGCTACTAAGTAGGGCAGGGACCCACAGTGACACGGTCTGGCATTACCTGGACTACTTTTCAGCTACTTGAATTTGTATGAAAAAGATCGAGATACTCTAATAGAGCAGTCATCATAATATACTCTAATAGAGCATTCAGTATAGACTATAGTCACTGTTCTCATTACACTGCATGCTTGGTCTAAATCATTTACGTTTACTTTTCAAAAGTTCCAGTGAGTCAACCGCATGGCATTTCATTGAGCTAATTGATCATGCATATCATGCATTAGCAGTTACAATCAAAGAATAGCCATTTCAAAGCATATATTTTCAAATTTTCCTTGAAGGAGCATGCTCCCAGACTCTCTAGTTTGACATGCTTAGCATGTGCAGTTGAGCATCATATGAAAGAGGTAATCTCTGACTTACATATCACACCAGATCAATAAAAGTTATAGTGTGCATGACTATAACCTCTGTTGCAGTCCATGGATGGCTTGACCACTCAAAATATCTCCGGAGTAAGTCAATTTTTTGCGTTGAGTACAATTAAACTAGCATGGTATACATATGTATCATTAACTAAGCTGGAGTATTCTTATGACATGTAGAAAACGCTCAGAGTATTCTAAAACAGTTTCTTCCATCCATCCCAGTAAATGCTGTACCACCCATGCTTGAAAGTGTTTATGATCAGTTGAGTCAGACTCTCTCAGTTAGGTCAATGTATAAACTTTGTTGCCTCGGTAAAAAATTTTTCCTGGCTACGCCACTGTCCTGTATCAAGCCTAAATAAAATCATAGCTGTACATGTTGCCAAAAAAATGTGAATATTAAATATTCTACTGATGATTATGGAGTCAATTTTTTTGTTTCTTTAATTGTACACACCTCTGCAAGATCGTTCCCAAAATCTGTATGCACTGTTGTTCTTAACAGATTACTATTCAGAGAATTGAGAGACATGAAGCAATAAAGCTATGTACAGCCTTTGATAATACTCCTGTTCTGTGACATTAACAAACTAGTATTTTAAATTTAATCTTAAGGATTCAAGTAATAATAAGTAGTGAAGCAACATAACCTATGAATGATGGTATTACAACATCACTTTGTGGGAAAATTCCATATTTTAAACACACACTAGTAGTATGTGCACATGCAAAGTTTAGCATAGAATGGATGAAACAGTGGCTAGTTATGAGGGATATATACTCGTAAAAAAATACAATATGAGTAAAATTTATTATTATGCCTACTGAGCAAACAACTATCAAATTTCTACTTACACACCTTGACAGTCTCCTAAAGTACAAACTCTTTTAAGGAAAAAATTTTAAGGGGATAGTCATCGGTGATCATAATTATTATTCAGTTTTTCAGTAATGACCAGACAAATGTCAGACCAATAATTAATAGTTGATCTGACATGCCTGCCAGACAATCAATCTCATGAACTAAGTTCATGAGATAGTCATTTCAAAGAAGGAAATGTTGCACAGTGACTCCACCTGGCTGGTTAATCTCCTAACAACAGAACATTGTTAACTTTTTAACTACAAAAACAATTAGGTGATACCACCTTCTCTGATTATACAAATGTCAGACCAAACAAGGGCAATCTTGTTAATTGCATGGTTTGTAAATGGCTAATAGCTAACCTTTTAATTACTCTTAAATCATAGACACCATAAGACAGAAATATTCTTACGTATGCCATTCAGCAAAATAGACATTGTAATATGATTACTTCCACTACACAATTAAAGTATACAATTTGTGTGTCTTCTAAGGGATTAGGGGCCTTTTGCTTGTGCTAATTAATTTGCTTACAAATTGTTGTTAGTTAATTCATCAAATTAAAATGCCATTTCTGAAATAGCACTTTGTCCAAATACTTTTGCATCACCTTACCAGCAGCAGGAACAGCAGCAGTTACCGCACTGGTTTGTGTTGATGCCTCAGTAGTAGATGTTGCATTTTCAAGTAAAGCATTTGTTGCTGTTGGCAATGGTTCCATGGTTTCATTAAACTCATAACAATCAAGGCTTGGTTGCTGTGAGCCAGTTATTTCCATGTCAGAAACAATTGATGGTGCTGTAGTTGATTGATTCATAACTACCAAGCCTGAATCATTGTCATTTTCATCTTCTTCTACATGACAGTAAAGGATATCAATGTCAGATATTACACCCCTTATACATACACAATAGCACTGATGAATGCACATAAGACACTAAACCCATTAATACTACCATTTAGTAGTTAATATTAAAATTAGGTGTATTTTAGCTTTATCAATTCTTATATGCACAGTAGAGTTTTATGACCTTGGGAGAAACATAATAATTATATTTGAGCATTGTACAAACTGCTTAACTTCATTTTAAACAATATGAAATTTTAAATATTGATACCAGCAAACCTCTCTATTTTCAGTGCACAGTTGGAAAAATTCATAAAGCATTACAGTTGAACCATACCAAATTATATAATGACTCGGCAAGTTGGGAAAATCAACTACACCTGACTGCTATATTACAGTATAATTATATTATATGATCTTCAGGGGTTAAATCCCTAGTGAAAGAGCTACATTTTTCTCACTTTTCTACTATACCTTTATATAACTACTTGCACAATATTCAGCTAGCTATGTATATCAGCACTCTTTAAAGATATCAAATGATCGCACGTTTATTTCTTACTTTGCAGAAACACTGACCTGTCGCATCTGTGAAACATAAGATTACTTCAATATGACCACAATAAACTATTCAAAACTGGTTATATGGGAGTAGTTAATTCCAACTAGATATATTGTTGTACTACAGGGCACTCAGTTAAGAGAACTATAAAATATGTCTACAATATGTAGAGCTGGAGCATACTATTGCATACATATACACATATCCTCACCATACACATTCTTAACAGGATTAAGATGAAGGTTCTGCCTATTTACATTAGTAATAGCAATCTCCAACATTTTCCACGTAGCACCAGGAACCAACTTCAACCATCTATCCAGTGTCTCTTGAAAACAAGTTGTGACATTTTTAGGATAGTTCTGTTCAATACTTTTAATCAATGAAAGTTCCAATCCTAGCTCTATGCCAACATCCCTCCATATATCAGCATATTTTTTAATGACATGTCTGTTGAGGTCTTTTAAATTTGGAGCAACATTCCCTACAGATTATATATGATAGTGATACTGTGATGGAAGTAAACAAACACTAGCTGCTCAGTATACATATCATTACATAGTAAAGATCACAAATGACCAGAATGGTAACTTTTAAAGGACCCCCTCGCCACTGAATTTGTAGAGGCTCTAATCTGCTGCTTCAAAGCCACTAAAATTACAGTACAATACATTACGGATCATAATTGGGCTTTTCTGGCCAAAAACTCGAATACAGTTGCCAATTATTCTAATAAACTACTGCTGAAATCACTTGCTCTCATATTAAATTTTAGATAGTCTAATGTTTAAAATTTTCCTAGTGGCATGTATTTAGTAAAAGGCTACTGGATTGAAATACCCTAATAGAGCAGTCACCCTACTACAGCAGTGTGAAATAAATACAAGATTAAATCCTACATGATAAGCTGCTGAAATCACTCTCTCAATTTAAAAAAATTTCCTGGGAGGACATTCTTCAAGTTAGCAACTTTGTACACTAAGGCTTGCCTTCCCTCTAAACAAAAATCTCTTATATAGATATAATGATATGAAGCTAAGCTCTGGCATTATCAAATGTCTGGCTAAAACCCTGTGTATGACAGAGTTACAAAAGTGATGCTACAGACATTTATAGTGGTTATGGCAGTGAGTGGTTATGGCAGTGACTAGGTTAAAGAATACACAATGAAGCAAGCCTGAAATGTCTTTAAATGGTTTGTTAATATTGTCATGTAAAAATAAGTGATCATCATTACAAGAAGTATTGCCAATGAGTTTTTTTCTAAAACCTACATATTGCAAAATTTTGATTATCCTTCTTTTTTTACCCTAATTATGTGGTTAGCATGGTGAAACCATCTAGGGATTTTCATTTGTTTCTGCTAATATATATGGTTTAGGATTAGGCATTCCCTACAGTGCCTATTTAGAAGCATTCAGGGTAAACACAGAAATGCTATCCAGATTTAGGAGTTACATAGACCCCATAGAATTGCCATTTAGCTAACTTTTTAAGTACACAAAAGATTTGGAATTTCAGTTAGAGTAGGGACCATAGCACATTGATAAAATGTACTGAAACAAGCTGGAGTAGTGCACAATATTAAATCACAGTAAAACAATGTGTTATATATATATATATATATATCTGCTGTGCATTTCCATTATGGTTATGAGCACAGTAGGGATATAACACTTCTTATTGTTTTACTGTGATTTAATATTGTGCACTACTCCAGCTTGTTTCAGTACTTTTATTAATGTGCTATGGTCCCTACTCTAGAAATTCCAATTTTTTTTCTGTACTTGTTTGCTAAATTTTTTGAAAAATAAAATTATTATGACTGGTGATACGGCATCAAAAGAAAAAAATGGTGCTGCACATCCCAGCTATCTGAAAAGTGAAGATTCGTTGTCAGATATGTTCAACCTGTTACATAACATTACAAATCAAGAACTGTTCAAAAAGCACCTCTTTAATCAAAGTAGCCACTATGAAAAGTATTGACGATTTCCATTACAAAGGGAAGACATCATGCGCTACCACCAAATCGACACCTTTTGCTGTCAGCAAAGATGAAAGGACACTGGTAAGTCCATGAAGATGCATTGTACATCACACTAAGGTATGTGTCCGGCTGGAGCGATGTAAAACAGTGAAAAAATCAAGCAATTGGCTGAAGGAATCAGTCAGTCAGTTACTCAGTCAGTCAGTCAGTCAGTCAGTCAGTCAGTCAGTCAGTCAGTCAGTCAGTCAGTCAGTCAGTCAGTCAGTCAGTCAGTCAGTCAGTCAGTCAGTCAGTCAGTCAGTCAGTCAGTCAGTCAGTCAGTCAGTCAGTCAGTCAGTCAGTCAGTCAGTCAGTCAGTCAGTCAGTCAGTCAGTCAGTCAGTCAGTCAGTCAGTCAGTCAGTCAGTCAGTCAGTCAGTCAGTCAGTCAGTCAGTCACTAGAAAATTCCATTTGATAACTAAAAAAATCCTTAGCAACTTGTTGAAAGCATTTCAGGTGGATCTGAAAGCTTGTTTGGGTGTTTGGGGCGTAGTTTTATCTAATCAACACTGCCTCATCATCATCAGGGAAAAGTGAGGCTGATTTTTGGGTGATGTTTTTTCATGGGCCATGCCCAAACCTCTGTGGTCCCTACTATACAGTACAATAGATAGATGCAACATACACTTTCTTTAAATCATTACTGTACTGTATACTGTATAGTTAAAATGGTGGAGGTTTTTGCATTCCAAGCTGTGAAAAAATGGTGCTGCCATAAAAAGCCTGGGTGAAAAAAGTTGTGAAATCAAAGGTGGTGGCCAAGAAATGGCTGCAATGATGTTAATGCTTATAAATTTTAATAATGGCTGTGTGCATTGTTAAAATTTATTGCCATTATCATTATTGCAGCCATTTCTTGGCTGCCATTACAACTTTTTTCACCTAGGCTTTTTATGACCACACCATTTTTTCACAGCTTGGCTGTTTTTGTGTGGATATAACTTCCTTGACTGTTACTACTAATAGCTGTAATGCTCTTCATTTTACATTTGCATACATAGGAAACAAATCACTATTCCTGGAATTTTAGGAGGTTAGTTACAGTGTTGTTTTGGTCGTAGAGCTCAACGGAAAGCTCATTCACAAAGCCTGTAAGAAATCACTACAGGTACGTACCTAGGCAATATATCTTGTTTCACTACTTTTTAGCTACTCCCTTATTACACTACTTTTTTTCTTTGATCCCTAATCCAACTTAAAATTCCTTCACCTTGTTTAGTTGGTATGACTGTAACGAACCTGTGCATAGTGGATTGCATGTATTGCTACCATAATAATAAACTCTATATTATATATCACCAGGGTTTATATTGTAATTTTAAAGGAATTTTTTCTATTGACTGACTGACTGACTGACTGAACAACTGGCTAATAGACAAATAGAAGGAAAATTAGTAGGGATCAGAATATACCAGTGAACGTTTAATCCCTGTACTTCAGTCTATAAACATGACTGAAGTACAGAGATCATTATATCTGCAGGTAAATCATAGCAACGCATTGTCATCATTGTGAAGGAGAGGCAAGGATGGTTACAATTGAAAATTTTAAACCAGGTCTGTGCCCATGGCTGGCTGTGGGTGTGCACCTAGTTCCTGAAACTGTTTTCATAATATTGTTTGCGATCATGTACGTGCCTATGTTTGTCCATACACACACTTGTAAGCAAAACCGTTTAATAGTGAAAATAGCAAAAAAGGCTAGATGAAGACTGTATTAAGGCAACTGAGGCAAACTTTGCCCTTAGGTGGCTTCTTCCTGCCAACTTAAAAAATACGAGGCATAACCCAGCCTATAAATGTCTTCAGAGCAACCCCAAACCCTTCCAATAAGTTTTCTACAAGTTTTTAATCTTAATTTAACTGAGCTTTCTACTAATTGACTGCCTGACTAAGTAAATGATGTCTCCACCCAAGCATAACTTAATTGTGGATAAGGCTATGGGCTTGATTTCTTCACTGTCCATTGTCATGGACTTACCTTTGTTCTCTTTTGCATAATTATCATTTCTTTTTCCACATATGTGTTGATTGGCAGTATTGTGTCATGGCTTCAGTACTTGGATTGATTGCAGTGGCACTTTTTGCAATGTTCTTCATTTGTAAATGCTGCATAGCAGGTGAAACAAAGCTGAAACTGAAGCAGAATTGAATGGCCATTCTGCATTTCAGTAATTGATAGTTGGGGGTACGTTCACTCATAAGTCTCGTAGTGACTAATTAAAGTAACGATTAAATGTCCACTAGCAGCTACCACTAGCATCGCTGCAAGTGTAGATGATCTCCCTTGCTTCATTGCATATTTTTTTTATTTCTATGATCCCTAAAATTTCTTATACTTGTTCAGTTGAGACTACGCATTTATTTTAAACAGATCAGATTGACGCCCAGCAATTTGAATCATGGTCATTGTAACAGAATGGTAACCATTATGCAGTGTGTTGCTACTATATAAATAAAGTCTAAAAATAAAGGCAAAAAATTGAATGGTACACATCTGCATGCATACCAACTTGCATGGACTATAGTACTCACGTGGTTACTCATAGCACTTTTGTTACTCAGGTGGTTCTAAATCGGGACACACGATAGTGTGTTATGTGGCCAAGTACAGCTAGTGCAGACATACAACAGACAAGTGTGTATTTTACGGGAACCAAGAAAATTCCGGTATCATGCATCCGTAGCTTGACAGTGTCTGAACAGAAATTAGCTAGTTTGCTGTAAAAACTCCCTCAGGGTAAGGCATCTCCTATTTCAAATTTGGGCCAAATCTGTCCAGCTATCACTGAGATATGCACCTCCAAATTTCATCTTATTTTCTTTGTATTTTTCTACTTAGTATCTATTTTCTTACATAATCTTTTTCTTTTTGCACGCTTTAGAAAAATCACAATAACCTTTAGTCAAATTTAGACGGCAGTAAGAGCATAATGTAGCACATTTACAGTTCAATTTTCATACAGATCAAATTAAGAACAAGGGAGTTATGCACGATTTTTACAATTGCAAAAGTGATTTGTTGTCATATGAGCCTACAAGGTAATCTGCTTAATTGAACAAGTATAAAGAAAATTTTAAGTTCAATTAGGGATCATAGAAAAAAATGTAGAGAGATCACCTATACCTGCAGATATACTAGTGAACATTTAAACCCTAACTCAGCCATGGGTAACTATAGACCAAATTAGGGATTAAATGTCCACTAGTACATCTGCAGGTGCAGGTGACCTCCCTTGTTCCCTTACTTTTTTTTCCATGATCCCTAATTGAACTTAAAATTCCTAAGTTTTCCTTATACTTATTGTTTACTTTCTTTTTGTAACATTATTATGACTGGTGAACCTGTGCATCATAGAAAAGTATGGTGCCAGAGCAATGGCGGATCCAGGATGGGGCATTTGGGGCAAATGCCCTCCCCCCTCACCTTGTGGAGGAGCCATACTTCAGATTAAAATACAAACTTTATGTCAGGCAAGATCACTCTACAAAACTCATGGAAATATGCACATTTTACTAGCATTATTACGAATTCACCTGAAACTAAAGCAAACCAAAGTCAAACTAACTATGAAATTGTCATCCAGCACATTTGTGTGTACTAAGTGCCTCTAAAAATAATTATAGTGTTGCTGTTTTTAAACAGCTTTTCAAGACTTCACAACCAGCTGCAAAGGCCATAATAGTAAAAATCAACAGTGAGATACTACTAAGAGGTGTATTATTTGCTGCTTCAAAAAATGCAGCAACTATCAACAGGGTCTGGCTCTCCCTAATCATCTACAACTTGCCTGTCTGTGCCTCTCCCCTTGCCAGGTCCTGGATCCGCCCCTGCAGAGTTAACGTTTTGTTTGAATGTATGCCCCAGCTATCAATTATTGACTCAAAAGTGGTCATTACTAGGGTCTGCATTCTGAAAATCAACTTTTACAATCGATTTCCCTAACATTGTGGGATGTTGATCACAGTATACCATTGCTAGATCCACCATGAAACCAGAGGCATGATTGTTGTCTTCACAGAAATATATATCACTTTTTGTGTCTCACGAGATGCAAAATTTATTTTTAAATTTCGTGCTCCACACAAAGGACCAGATGAAATTCACTATTTAGCAAGATCTTATCTAAAGTTGTTGTAGTTAAAAGTACACACAGCAGTAAGCAAATAATTTGCTGGATTCCCAGAATAGGGCTACTTTCTTTTAAAATCACAAAACGAAACACAAACTTTCAAATTCAAGCTGCCCTACCAGCCAAGACAAGTAAAGCCAAATATTCTTCACAGTGTTTCGATATGATTGAATGCATGGTCTGTCTATGCTGTTAGTCTGGAAAGGATCTAAAACTTCGCACCATCTGGGTGACGAGCGTCAAAATTTTCTGCAACATTACGGAATTATATTGTGCCTTCTAGCCATTTCCAATACTTTTTCAACCACAATAGCCATCAATGGTTGACTAGAAAGATAGCAAAAATGTCCCTGGATGGTTGGTGCCAGTGGTTGTCAATTATTATTTCACCCATACCCACCACGTGTGTTCAAAGCTCTACACCACTGAAGGCAGCTAAATCATCCAAAAATGACTTCACTTATCATGCTCCACAGTGGCTTCAAATCTTTACTAGATCATCCTACACCATCATCATGTTGCAAAATATTCAAAACTACACTAAAAAAGCACAAAATTTTTCATTTTCAAATCGAGCTAGGTGAGGCTCCTGGTGAGCTGCTGCTATACCTCATCATATGAAATGACAGAAAAACCAACTGCTACCACTGCCAAACATTTGGTCCATCTTTTATCATCATTCTAAACATTTTCAGTGTGGCATCAGAAGTGCTGAAAAGGACTTAAGTGTCATCCCGTGAAATGAAGCATGAAAATTTTGACGCTTGTCACCCAGATGGTGAGAAGTCTCAGATCCTTTCCAGACCAACAGCATAGACAGACTATGCACCCAACCTTATTACAACACTGTGAAGTATAGCTTTTCTTATCTTGGCTAGTAAGGAAGTTTGA
The DNA here is from genome assembly GCF_963678975.1 of Dysidea avara. Lineage (NCBI taxonomy): Eukaryota > Metazoa > Porifera > Demospongiae > Dictyoceratida > Dysideidae > Dysidea > Dysidea avara. Next base: position 16,536,199 of record NC_089280.1, on the reverse strand, counting down.
ATTCGAAAATTCATGCTTCGTTTTGTGATTTTTTAAAGAAAGCAGCCTTGTGCTGGGAATCCAACAAATCATTTGCTTATTGCTGTGTGTACTTTTTAACTACAACAACTCTAGATAAGATTCGCTAAGTAGTGAGTTTTATCCAGTCATTTGTGTGGGGCATGAAATTTTAAAAATAAAATTTGCATATCACAAGATATAAAATTTGATATTTTTGTGAAGACAATAATCACAGTTCCAGTTTCATGGTAGATGTAGCAATGGTATACTATGATGAGCATCCCACAATGGTAGGGGGGTCAATTTGTAAAAGTTGATTTTTGAGTTTGCGTACCCTATCATCACGCTTCATTTTCAGCTATATTCAGCCCATTATACAGTGCTACAAACAAAGAACAATAGGAGAAGTACCTCTGCAATCAATCCAGTCACCATGAAAAATATGAATGATTCGTACACCCCAACAATCAATTACTGACTCGACAGTGAAATAACCATTATGCTTTGCTTTACCCTATTTTCAGCCCGTTACACAGCATTACAAACAAAAAGCAGTATCAGAAGCACCTCTGCAATCAGTCCAGTCACCACAGATGATTTCCATTTACAAACGTAAGCCATGCATTGTGCTACCACAAATTGACACCTTGGGCAGTCAGCAAAAAGAAATGGGACACAAAGGAGGACAAAGGTAAGTCCATGATGCATGCGTTGTATGTACTGCGGTATGCCAATATGCACATCTCAGGATGAAGCATCGTCTAACAGTGAAAAAGTCAAGCCCGTAGCCTTAGTCATTATCAAGTTATGCTTGCCTGAAGGAACTGGGCAGGTAGGAGGTTAGTCAATAGAAAATTCCATTGAATTGAATGTTGTAGCAATCTATTAGGAGCATTTAGGGTCTTACTAAAGGCACTTTTGGGCTTGGTTATACCTAACCAATATTGCCATGACACCAGGATGGTGTTGTGAAGTTGGTTTTTGGAGGCCAAAAACACCCAAATCTCTGCTACAGTACTACTGTACTGTATGATAACTTGAAAATTGATTTGTACATGAAATAACTATTGTAGTGCAAATGTTTGAAAGTATTGAGAGGAGATATAAAGCAAAAACCAAACATGTGAAACAAGTGCAATTGAGATACTCTAATAGAACAGCCACCAAGAAGAAAAAGTCAGACAAGATTCTCCAGGGTTCAAACCAGGGACCTCAACACCTATATGCCCAACCCTTTATCACTCCACCACTGCTCTCAGTTGCTCACCTGACTTAATTTCTACTTTATAATGAAGCACTATATATTGTGCAAAACCCTCAGAGCAGTTGCTAAATATATGCATGCTACCAACTGTTATGAGCATATGCACAATGTTTAAAGAAACTTGATTATAGGTGAGGCCAACGAAACTTGATTGGTTACCAGTTTCTTGCTCAGATTTTTGAAAATTTGATGTGGGCAAGAGGTCATTATTTTTCAATCACATACCCAAGTGGTGGATCCAGAGAGGGGGACATGCCTCCCCAAAAGGGAAGCCAAAATACAAGATCGAGATACTCTAATAGAGCAGTCAGTCAAATACTCTAATAGAACAGTCACCACACTACCTTCATAGTTGCTCAGTATAATATGAAAAAAAACTAGTATCTGCAGCACTATCCCATGCATGAACACACTTAGCCAGCTAAGGATATTTTGCAAATGAAATGCACTTGGTCTTGTATATGCCATTCCTTAGGTCCATAACTATTAGCTATATAGCTAGCTCAACTACACATGTCAGTCACTTATCCCTATATAACTCTTGATCAATGTAGTCCACTTAGAAAGCAGTATGATTTAGATATTTAATTTGTGTATAAACCACTCTACATCAATTTTTTTAGCCCTGAAACATATGAAATAGCTTTAGCTTCTGGGGGGCTGTAGACCCCCTGCTCTATATGCCTACTACCTTGGTGCACCCCCTTTCTGAACCCTGGATCCACCCCTATACCCCAGCATAATGATAAATGTTCATTGGCTAACTAAAAATGTCATGAGCAATAAAAGTTCCAGCATACATGTATACCTCAGAAGATAATGTAAAAAGGTCTCAATACACACATATATATGTATGCAAACACACACACATGTGCACATGCACATACACACATCAGAACAGATTTAAAACATTAGCAAGTATAATTATTATGTCTATAGTGGGATGGTATCCACTAAGATATAAAATCCTTGACCACATATGCACTATATGTGTACAATGAGACATCACAGAAGCCTTACATTTGTGCACATGCTTCACAAAAGAAATTCAAGATGAAACCCTTTATCACTGCATGTACAATACCATAATCTTCTGTAAATCGACACAACTATTAGTTAAATCATTCTGCACTTGATGATTCAACAGCATAACCTCTGACTCACATGTTAGTCACAAGGACTGTTTGTTCCTCTTTCCAGTCATGCAGTATAATTATGTGGTGATCTAGTTTCATTGTTCTCAGTCACCAACACATGCACACACACACATGCACACACACACACACACACACACACACACACACACACACACACACACACACACACACACATGTGCACACACACACACACATGTGCACACACACACACACACACATGTGCACACACACACACACACACACACACACACACACACACACACACACACACATACACACACACACACACACACACACACATACATACACACACACATGCACACACAAACATGCACACACAAACACACACGTCATATGCATACACACTGCAGGACAATGTAAAAGCTGTTGTTATATAATATGCTCACTAATTATTAAGGGACATGTTAAGTAAACTTATATCCGCTATTTTTACAATGAAATCTAAATGCATAAATTGCATGCATAACTTGCTATAGCTATAGCAAATATGAAAAACACTAGTATACCTGTTGCCCTTCTGATGAATATTTAATGTATATAAGTGATTGCTCTATTAGAGTAAAATTGACTGCTCTATTAGAGTATCTTGATCTAAATCACCTAAATAATGAAACTTCCATGTACCAAAAGACTGTAGGCAATGCTGCAAATCTGCTAATTGAATTTCATTGGCCTGAGTAATGTATTGGAGCAACATACAGAAAGATTATTGAATTGTGTTGAGAAGTATCACTGAAAGACTAACGAAAATAGTGCTACATATATAATATCAACATGTATAAGGGAAAAATGGAAATTAGGGATCATAGAAAAAAGTAGGAAAACAAGGGAGGTTGCCTACACCAGCGGATATATAATATTATATACTAGTGAACATTTAATCCCTACTTATGACTGAAGTAGGGATTAAATGTTCACTAGTATATAAGCAACCTCTCTTGTTTCCCTACTTTTTTCTATGATCCCTAATTGAACTTGAAACTTTCCCTTATACTTGTTTGTTTACTTTTTTATAACATTATTATGACTGGTGAATCCGTGCATACCGCATCAAAAGAAAAGATGGTACCAGAGTTAATGTTTTCATCTGAATGTTCACCCCAGCTATATATCAATTATTGACTCAAAAGTGAAGTAGCCATTATGCTTTGCTTTCAGCTATGTTCAGCCCGTTACACAGTGCTACAAATGAAGAACAGCAGGAGAAGTGCCTCTACAATCAATCCAGCCACCACTAAAAATACAGACAATTTGTGCACACCAACTATCAATTACTGACTCGAAGTGGCCTTTACACTTTGCCTTCACACATTACACAGCATTACAAATGAAGACGCCTCTGCAATCAATCTAGTCACCACGGCAAATATGGACAATTCCTGTTTACAAATGGGAAGCCATGCATTGCACTACCACGAACTGACACCTTGGACTGTCAGCAAAAAGAAATGGACACAAAAGGGGACAAAGGTAAGTCCATGATGCATACATTTTACGTACTGCGGTATGCAAAAAGACACAAAGCAATGTTGAACAGTGAAAAAATCGAGCTCGTAGCCTTAGCCATTATTGAGTCATACTTGTCTGAAGGAATCAGGCAGAAAGGCAGGCAGGCAGTTAGTCAAATTCCACTGAATAAATATTTCTAAAAAATTGTAGTTGCCTATTGGAAGTATTTAGGGTCATACTGAAAGCACTTTGAGCCTGTATAACTAATACTTCCAAGGTGATATTTTTGGCCAGAAAAACCAAAACCTCCATGATCCCTAATACTACCGTACTGTATGATAAATGTTTCCAAGAATTATTGAGAATTTATATCCCATGCAGTGCATGTTTATATCCCATGTGAAGATTATAAAGTGCTGTGCATGGTGATAAGTAACATAGTTATCACTGGGTGATAGCCAACTTGTGGTTTTTTGCCCCAGTGAGTGAATTGTCAATTAATGTATGGGAGCAAACATTGAAACCAGCCATGTTACATGAGTAAAGAGAGACAGACTGGTCTAAATCTGAGGGATCCGCAACAAGGACAAATTAAAATCTTAGTGAAATCTTAAAAACTTAAAGATTTTGGCTAAATCTTGTAGCTGATTTTTTGAGTTTGTCAGTCACTCATCTGAAACACTACTATGGTTGTAAAGAATTTATTGCTATCATCTTTGTACATTGAAAGTTCATCACAGGAATTATTGAAGGCTGTTATGAATCTGTGTATTTATTGTAAATTTGAAACTGAATAAAATGATTATCATGTAGCTATTTAGCAAAGATAAAGACAAGAAGCTCCATTGGAGCATGCAATTGTAAAATGAAGTGATATCTATACCAAAACAGCCAAGCTGTGAGAAAAGGGTGCAGCCTTCCAAAAAAGCCAGAGTGAGTTACTAATAACAATGATTGGTAACAGCATCACTGCAGCCATTTCTTTAGCTGCGTAGTGCTTGAATGGGATCCACGCAGTCTTTGACAATTTCTGTAGTAGAGAGAAAGGTTGAAAGGGCCAACCATAGGCTGGCTTTGGAGCTTGCAATTACAAAAAGAAGTGATATCCACACAAAAAAAACAGCCAAGCTGTGAAAAAGGTGTGGCCTTAAAAAGCCTGGGTAAAAAAGTTGTGAAATCAAGAAGTACTACTCTCCGGTACAAGACAGATATCATCAGTATTAATAGGATGGATGGGAACAATCATGCAATGCTGCCACTAAGCTAGAGTCAAGCAGGTAAAGCTTGAAGCTGGTGGCTTCAGTTTGTCTGTTTCCCTTAACCGTTCTTTTCTATTTTGCTCAAACGAGAACATGTCAACTGACAGTTTGTATGCAATTCAGAGCCCTTCAGATGATGTTGCCTTGGCTACCTAAAGTTAATTTCCTCTGCCTGCATGCTGCTGTGGTACTTAACTAGTGGGTATCCTTGTTCACATCATCTTTGGGTCTCTCAACTGTGCATATACCTTATCAACATATTCAAACTATAATATAAAATCTATAGTCCAAGTACACAATCACTTAAAGTTGCTAGACCCAATACGTACAAACAAAAACCCATACACAATCCAAGTCACTTACTATTAATTTGACTAATCACCACTGCACCTTTTACTGGTTTTAATGATGGGTAAACTACAGAGAATGAGACAAACAACACTCATATTAATTGTTTATTAGAAGTAATCCCAAATATTCTATGCTGGCAATACTTTAAATGGCATGGTACATCATAAGAAGATTAAGTGCTAACCAGGCACATGCTTGGCAACACTTAGCAGTTTTTGGAACACAAAATATAGGATGTAGGCCTGGTTTAAAAAAATAGTTTTGAGACTTTTTAATTACCACCACCATCCCCACACTGAGATGTTAAAAGTACTAAATGAATACTGAAATCAACTTACAAATCAATGAGCAGTTGACTTAGTGCGAGGTTAAGTGCTCTTAGTGAAAATGGACATCCCTGGTGTGATATAGCTCTTTGCGAGCACATAATAGAGGACATAACAGAGAATAACTAATCCTACACCATAATTATGACATCAAAGAAGTATATGACAACCATAGACAAGGTGTAGGGAAGTCTTTTGTAGAACACAGCAGTATGAACCATACCACCAAAAGTTGAAAATACATCAAGAGGGATAAAAAAGCCCCCTAATAGGTTGCTCATCCTTCTGTTTACTGTTTATCACATTCAAACTGTATACCATAACATGTAGCATTCATTAGTATCAAACACTTTGATGTTAAAAATGTCTTCTGCTGTTTAATCCCAGAATCCAGCAGCAGAAACATCTACATGAGCAGGAAAGATATTCTTCTCATTATTAGTTGTTGCAAATCTAAAGGTCTAAGGGACTGTAATTGAGGCTTGACCTTCACATCAGTATACACTTTGATTAGGACAGCAGCTGTAAATTCTCTCAACTCATTATGTCAGAATGTGGGGAATCCCTTGTGGAGCAGATCAACAGTACAACTGTTGCACAAGCACTCTAGGTACACAAACGAGCGGGAAGCCAACTGTAACGTAAGCACAAAGCTGCAGCCTTGTGTAGAATAAAACTATGCTCTTCCACAGGTAGGAAAGATAAACACGATGGTGCTCCCTTTTCACTGGCCAAAGAAAGAGTGCGTTGCAAATTAACAGACGTGTGGGAATACAATTCGGTAGCCAATACACTTAATCTCCAATTTGTTATGGTGCTGAATATCACAAATTGATAAGTCAAAAGTAAGTTGTTGCTTAAGAATTGATTTCACTAAGGAAGAGTCACCTTCAGAAAGGCAGCAAATTAAAAGGTTCTAATACCCAGTTAACCAAGCCATACTATTTACAAAATTATTATTATTATTTATTAATTGGTATAAGGAAGACAAAGTCTTATAAAAACCAATCTCAAGTACATCTAAATAAAATCAAACCGGCGGTCATATAAAAATACATCTAATTTAGTCTTAAAGATCAGTACATTAGGTGCAGATACAATTTCATGGGGTAAGGTGTTCCAATCATTGACGATTCTCTGTGAAAAACTATGACCTCTAATAGTAGTGCTGAAGCGATTTTTGTAAAGTTTGAGTCCATTAGATCGGGTGGGGTTGGTATTAACAGTAAAAAAATAGTCTTTGTCTACAGATACTAAATTGTTCAGGATTTTGTAAGTCATAATCAGATCCAATCTGGTTCGACGGTAAAGTAAGCTGGGTAGATTAAGTTCTTGGAGTCTTTCAGAGTATGTCAAATTATAGAAGGAGGGTATAAGTTTTGTGGCTCTTCTTTGAACTGCTTCTAATTTACGGATTTTTTCATAAGATGAGGGTTCCAGACAGTTGACGCATAGTCCAAAATTGGGCGAACAAGAGTAACGTATAATAATCTTATTGTGTTGGCATCCCTGGAGGCAAAGGTACATTTAATAATTCCCAATACCCTGTTAGCTTTCATTACAATTTGATTAACATGAGATGTAAACTTCAAATCTTTATCAAATACTACACCCAGATCTTTTTCCTCCACAACCATGGAGATCATATTTGCTTCATTTTCGGATGAGAAATAATACTCTGTGTTTGATGAGGAATGTCCAATTGTGCTGTAGTGACATTTAGGAAGGTTAAGGAAGGATAGCCATGTGTCACACCATTGCAAAGCGGAATCAATGTCTTCTTGCAGAATGGAGGAATCTTCAGATGAGCAGATGGGGCGATAAAGTTTTGTGTCGTCAGCAAAGATACCCAAATACAGGTGTAGCTCTGTATACATTCAGGTAGGTCGTTGACATATATAATAAATAAGATGGGACCGAGCACACTACCCTGCGGGACACCACTAGTGACAGTAGACCACTCAGAGAGTGCACCACGAACAACTACTCGTTGCTTCCTGTTTGATAAAAAAGCTTTAATCCAATGAAGTACCGAGCCATTAACACCATATGCTTCTAACTTAGTCAGCAAACGTCTGTGGGGAACCTTATCAAAAGCTTTTTGGAAATCTAGGTACACAACATCAACACTAGTTCCATCATCGATACACCTAGTCCAGTGTTCCATAACAGTCAATAGCTGCGTCTCACAAGATCTCCTGCTACGAAACCCATGTTGCTCATTGCAAAAAAAGTCATTTGCTTGGAAGTAAGACATTATCCTATTTTTAATAATTGACTCAAGCATTCTGCAAAATATTGAAGTAAGGCTGATTGGGCGATAATTGCTAGGAAGATTTGTATCACCTTTCTTATGAATGGCAGTGACTGTTGCTAGTTTCCAACATGAAGGCAAAGAGGACTCCTGTAACGATTTATTAAATAGGAGATAGAGGGGTAAAATAAGTCCATCTTTGATTTCTTTCAACACACGTGGGTGACAGTTGTCTGGGCCACAAGATTTATTTGGCTTAAGCCGGTTGAGTTCAGTTAATATATCACAGTGTGTGATGGTAATATTGCCTAAGTGGTGGCCCATAGATTTATCTGGTAAAGATGGCAGGTCTGCTTCTGGCTCAATAGTAAATACACTAGAGAAAAAATCATTTAAACATTGAGCTGTTTCACGATCAGAACAGGTGAATGATCCATCCCCTTTCCTTAAGGACATGATATCACAGCGCACTTTTGCATTCTCTCTAACATATTTCCAGAACACAGATGGATTTTCTTTGACACTATCAACAAGCTTAAGTTCAAAATTGGATTTGGCCCTTTTAACAGTAGCAGTGGCAATGTTTCTCGTTGTGGTGTAGGAAAGATAATCGACATGATGGTGAGTGGCTTTATAGGTGTTCCATGCTTTATGTTTCTGTTTAATTGCTTTAAGAGTAGAAGAATTTAGCCACTTAGGTTTAGAATTAGATTCAAATGTTTGAGTAGGAACATATTTGTCAATAAGAAATAACAGTTTAGAGTGGAAAAGTAGCCACATTTTCTCAGTATTGAGTCCTTCAAAGAGTACTTCCCAGTTGGTGTTCAATAAATCTCTAGTCATTGATACATAATCTCCACGGTTATATAGGTATTTAGATACACTATGGCATTCCACTGTGCAATAACACAAAAAGACAAACTCTATAACAATATGATCACTTTTTCCAAGTGGCGATAAAGAGGTCATACTAGACACTGTATTTTCATCGTTGGTTAATATAAGGTCCAGCAAGGAAGGAACTTGGTTGCTTCTAAATCTAGTGCGAAATGTGACATGTTGGATAAGATATAGGTCATCCAATAGGCTTAGAAAGGCCTCATTGTAAGTATTAGCAGGTGTGACAGTTAGAGATGTCCAGTTTATGTAGGGAATGTTAAAATCACCGACAACAAGTAGATGAGACACACCAGTATCAACAGCTTGTGTTAACAAGGAGCACAAGTGGTCAAAGTTTAGTGAGTCACTGTTAGGGGAATGATAAATTACACCCAAGAGTAAGCAGTCATTACCGGATAAGGGGATACGACACCAAATTGACTCGGAATATACCACAGAGCACAAAGCATCATCCTTGTAAGCACGAAGACTTGAGTTAACAAAAATACAAACTCCTCGTTTGTGAGGTTGAAAATTATTACAAAAAGTGTTATATCCTTGAATACTAAGTTCTACATTGGATTCACCAAATTTCGGGTTGATCTCTGCAAGAGCCACAATATCAGGTTTGTCAACTGAGATTCTGGTTTTAAGCTCATCTAATTTATTGGACAAAGAATCTGCATTTGTATACCAACATTTTAAAGATTTAAAAGTTGAAACTACTGGATTAGATTTGTCATGTGGAGGGTCAGAAAAGAATTGGTCAGGGTCAGAAAATCCGTTAGAGGCAGCCGGGACTGAATAGCCTAGGCTACACATGCTGCTGGTCTGCTACTGCTTGAGTAGTATCCATAGAACTGTTTACAGGTGGGGTTTTACTAACAATCTGTCCTCTACGTATTATCAGTTCACTTTCGCCATTTCTTTTGCGTCTGAGCAATTCTTCACGCAATAATTTGTTATCCTGTCTCTCTTTTAGAGAGAGATCAGGTGTGATATAGATCTTTTGATGAGCTCCTGAAAGGCCCTTCAACTTTTTAGCATTTGATAATAGTAGACGTTTATGTTGAAGGTTACAAAGATGGACCTTTAGGAGTAGGGATCTTCCTTCTATTATTTTGCCTAGACGCACGGTGCTAGAAACATCAACTGATCCAATACCAATTTTATCAGCAATGTCGGCAACAGCATGGGTGTCATGAGTAATGTGAGTAGTGGACTCAGTTGATTCAGATTCAGGAACATTGTGTAAGATTATATTTAATTTACGGCTTTCTCTATCTCTGTATTCATTAATTACTTGTGAAGCTGAGATAGCAGTAACAGTTCTAACAGGCTCATGAGCAGAAGGCAAGGACTGCGTCACAGAATTACTGCTAGGTAAGTTTGTTATAATCTTTTTTTCAAGCTGCTGGAAGCGAGAATCAATTTGATCATTCATTTTGGCTGCCAGGTCAGTTAATTGAGTTTGTAATACTTTGATTTGCTCGTCTACAGTGGACTGGGTGTCTTTGCTTCCATTAAACTTTTCCAAGACTGTAGGTAGTTTGACAATGCATACACAGCAAAAGAACACAATTTGATCAGGGCAAGTGTTTAACATATCATATTGAGACTTACTCACGTTTGCACATTTTATATGTTGCCACTTTGCACACCAATGACATTCTACCGCGTCATCTTCAACAATTTCTTTGCAAGACACACAAATTTCTCTTTCCGCTGAACTGGTAGCTGAACTGGTAGATGGAATACGCTTCCTTTTCTTCTTCCCTCTACCCATCGTGTATTCCAAATAAGACCACCTTTCAGGAAACAAAAACAGCGACGAAACGAACGACAGCAACAGGACACAGTTCAAACCTTTTGGGGTACCGTTAGTAGAATTTCCTGGCCACGCTACAACAGCTTTTAGGCAAGAATTCAAAATGGGACAATTTTTTTATGGAAATGCCCTCCACTTTCAGTAGTCCACATACCAAGAGTGAAGTCACTCAAGAATTTCCAAGATAAGAGTCTTCCTTTTTGCACACTTACAAAATTGCCATAAAATACAAACATTTTATTCGACTGCCTTGACATTTGGCACACATAAGTAGGGTATAAAGGAAAATCTTCCTACCAATTTTGGTGTGAATACAATAAACAGTCACAGATTTATTATTGATTATTCATATTCATGAAAAATACTACTATTTTTTTTTCAAAACCATCAACTTTGATTAAGCGATTAAAATAAATACAACTGAAACTTGTGACAGTGCAGACATGGCAAGGAAATATACAAAAACATTTAAGTACAAAATTTTATCATGTTAAATTACTATGGTCTTTGAAAAGCATTGATAAAAATTGCTGCTGCAAGAGCTCGATGGCAATGAGAGAATATCCTTCTGCAGGAGAAATCCAAATGGCCAAGTTCTCTTATTCGCTGGAATTCTGCTTTCAAGTGCAGTTCCGTGTAGCCACAAGATCATAATGCGAATTGGTACTCAGAAACTGCCCGGCTGTGTAAATATTTAGTACAGAATCCACTGTATAACTTCTCAGCCATTTTCCTTTTGTTTATTCCACTTCCACTTTCCTAGAATTCTACTTTACCCACTGACATAGGTGGTGGAAAGGGGGGGGGGGAGCTAGGGGGCTGAAGCCCCCCCTCGGTCTGCTGAGGAAGCCCCCCTCAGAATGATATCACACCGAAATTATCTTTCTTGGAGTGGGGCTGAAAACCGTGATAAAGATCGAGATACTCTAATAGAGCAGTCACTCTAATAAAGTAGTCAGTGTGTATTATTTTATTGTTAATCAGCAGGACCCTCCAGGGGTATAATGCTGATGTGCAATTACATGTGTACAATTTCCATTAGTTACTTAACTATATAAGTATGTACAATTACGACAAGTTACTTAATTATATACATATGTACAATTACAATAATAAACTATAAAAATATATACAATTACGATAAGTTACTTAACTATATACATAGAAGGGGCTAATTTTTGCTTAAATTTTTCAACACAGTCAGTCTCAATAATCTCATCATCTAATCTATTCCATTCTGGTGTAGTGAGCTATGTAAGGATTTTTATGTAGTTTATCGGTGGGGTCTATTCTACGGAACGGAACGGAATCATGGACTAAACTACAGAACGGAACGCTTTCTCAAAATGAAGCCTGCAGCTTACCATTGCTGGAACTTCCCTTACAAGTTATCGATGGACCTCCAGCCGGTGATTAAACAAAGCCCCAAGAAAGATAGAAACAATTAAAGGACTGATTGTGGGTTTTAGTCGGTTGTCATTAGCATAGTGGGATTAGCTGTCTCAGTGATGTTTATCTAAGAAGGACAGTTAATGGATCGCTTATTTTCTCTAAAGCTTACAGTATGTACCTTGTTTACGCTTAGTGTGACTATAGACTACAGTCTGGGGCCAGCATTTCAATTATAAATCAGTACACTGAATGTTGTATGCTACAAAGGAAACAAGCAGGAAGGCAGTGATGACAAGAAAGAGCCAGCTGAAGGAACTCAGTAAAAATGTAAGGAATTTTGTGCAGTGTGTGAAGCGCAAACATTCTGGCGGACTGGGCTGTGTTCCACAAGGAGGCTATATTCTGTGAACATCACTATAAGTGCATGGATCCATTAACTAAACAGGTGGGATCTATGGTACAGAACAGAATGGAATGATGGACTAAACTATGGAATGGAGTACTTTCTCAAATCGCGGCAAGTCATTGCTGAATCTATCCTCATTACAAGTTATCAGCAGACCTCCAGCGGCAGTGTGTGATCAAACATACCCCTATTAAAGGATTGATTGTTAGTTTTCATTAGCAACAAGATTAGCCTTCTCAATGATTGTTTCCCTAGTAGTGCTCTTCAATTCATTTATTACATGATCGTGAGGCTGTTACTGGATATATACAATATAGCTGATTGGATGATGTCATGCAGTTAATTGTTTCTGCTGATATTGATGAGATAGTACAATATTTAGAAGGTTAATCAATTTCATTGATTTCAGCATAATCACAGTAGAATTTCCTGACGCTGTCTTCAGAAACCAGAAAGACACTGGTGTGACAGGAAAAGGCTAGTTGATCATAACTCGATTTTATTTAAACACAGTATCACTTTCAGAAAGTTTAGACCACCAATGTGAAGGTTGATGAGATGCATGGATTCATCAAATTTTTGGACATTGATAAGAATTTTTCTCTCAGTAAAAAGAAAATCGTACCTTGTTTTTAACTGTAAAAAATCTTGTCTTATATACATAAATAATTATGTTCTATATGTACTATTTACAAGTACATGTGAGTTGGATGATATTCTTGTTGGTGTTTCTTACTGACTAAAAACTTCTTTACTATAATCTGTAATCTTTTAGATGGCAGTCAAAGACGAGTGAGCCTAGATTTGGGTTGCAAGACATTAAATATCCAATTTAAAGTAAATTATTGTCTTCTAAATTTTAAGTTTGTTCAGTCAATAGAATCCTGCCTTACAATTTACATACCTAGCTATTTTGTACTTTACAAATGAAGATATACACATAGTGGCAATTATACAATATGGTGATTATAAAGAAATGATGTGAATTAGAGTGGCAAAGTCTTTGGCTAGATTAGATATATAATTTCACAAAATCACTGATGGAATAAAGGTGGACTGGTATGAGCTGGGTCTTGGATGACGGTGAAGGTTGGAGATTAAAAGGTGGTAATTTCTTGTCTTGAATATGTTGCTAAGTGTATGTATGCACATCAAATAACTTCACATGTTGGGATAATCTTAACATTTTTTCACCACTATTTTCGAGTGAGGATTCTTAGTTCATGCAGCTGGTCCAGTGGGATCACAGGTTCTTGCTACGAAGCACGTTCTGCATTAGATCTGCTGTAGTTGATATTTCAAGGTAGACTCCGAGGGAGCCCACACAAGCCACACTGTTGCAGCAAATTACAGTACATGCTAGTTTCATTGTATGGAAAGAAGCATATGAAATGTTACACTCTAGAAATCCCTAGGATCTTGGTCCAAATCAAGGTCTGGTGGCTATGAGCATGGATGCATGAAAGGTTTAGGAGATCTGGTTGATTTTGTCGGTGGTCTCAAGTATTGATTCAAGGCTAACAGTCGAAGACTTGGCAAGCTCTTTATCATACAACAGAAAAATTTCAACTCGCTACTGGTTTTAGTCCACTGCAGTGTTAATGAATCCATGAACTTTATTGATTTTCACAAAAAATAGCTGCCTTGTTGTGGCACTCAGTCCGCCAGAATGTTTGCACCTCACACACTGCACAAAATTCCTTATATTTTGACTGAGTTCCTTCAGCTGGCTCTTTCTTATCACCATTGCCTTCCTGCTTGTTTCCTTTGTAGCATACAACATTCAGTGTACTGATTTATGATTGAAATGCTGGCCCCAGACTGTAGTCTATAGTCACACTAAGCATAAACAAGTGCAAGCTTCAATGAAAATAATTGATCCATTAACTCTTCTTCTTGATAAATTCTTAGATAAACATCACTGAGACAGCTAATCCCACAATAAGTACTTCGTTACTAATGACAACCGACTAAAACCCACAATCAGTTCTTTAATTGTTTCTATCTTTCTTGGGGCTTTGTTTAATCACCGGCTGGAGGTCCATCGATAACTTGTAAAGGAAGTTTCAGCAATGGTAAGCTGCAGGCTTCATTTTGAGAAAGCGTTCCGTTCCGTAGTTTAGTCCATGATTCCGTTCCGTAGAATAGACCCCACCTAGTTTATCAGCTAGAAATGGTAGCTGGTGAGGCGGAAAACTCTTGCCAGTTGGTTGTGACCTTTTTTTTTTTTTTTTTTTGGTCTCACCTTACCAAACTACAGAAATAAGTCTGGGTCAGCCCAGCAGAGCCCCCCCTCATATCAACTACTTCCTCCGCCACTGCCCACTGAATGACATGATTGTCAAAACAATACACGAAAATGATTTCAATGTTCTGTGAATGCAGCCTATACTGGCACCCATGTATGGTAGTATTGGAAGTGGAAAGCACCTTAGTCTCCTAGCGTGATCAAGCCATGTAGCTAAATGTTGACTCTACTTAGGGCCAGGTGTCTCGGCTTCTAAGCTACTTCATCAGCAGTAGATGGTGGCCACTTTCATAATTGCATGGCCGACCAAGTGCACTACCACTAGTCAATTTGTCAATCTCAAGAGTGCCCCTTCAACTGTGAGCTGCTATTTACAGGCAACCTTTGCCGTTCTTCCACAGCCTGTGTCCACAGTTTATAACAGCACCAACTAATCAAACTAATTAATGTAGCTATTTAGCTCCATAAACCAGAGTGCAATTTCATTAGACCTTGTGCATTACTTCAAGGGGGTGTCGTGGTACACCAAATCTTTTTACCTCACCTGAAGCAGTCAGCTAAACTGTCACTTTCTGGCTGTGGAGCGGTCAGTTGACCCACTGATTGTAGAGCTGTGATATTCTGTACTAGCCAACGTCTCTCCCACTGTCCTTAACTCCTTATCTGCTGCTAAGGCTTCAGTTTCTAACGTTCACTCTGCTACATTCAAGATCATAATTTACATTGTACTCGCGTTGATTATTAGGAATCAAAATTCGAGTCATTAACTGTTCAAAATAAAATTTTAAACAGTTAATGACTCAAACTTTTGAGCAATCTTGAGCAATCTTGTCCTTTGTAAAAGAGATTAATGTACGGCCTCCCTGAGAAACAGTTGTCCTTTTTGCTACGTGCTGGTTGTGATACTCTACCAACTCCTATTAACCTAGCTAGGTGGAACATCATTACTAAATGTGCCCTTTGTCAAGCTCCCCAACCCACAACAAACCATATCTTGTCTGGATGTCCTACTGCTCCTGATCAAGGAAGGTATACATGGGGACATGATTCAGTCTTACAGGTTCCCGTTCATGGACTCCAACAGCATTTACCTGACATTTTTAAACTCTACACTGACCTTCCAGAATATCTTGCTAGTGTCTGCCCTCCTAGCACCATTCCAACCATTCTTTCCTCCACCCTTAGCAGGTCTGACTTGGTGTTGGTTTCTATTAATTCTATCTGTTTGTTCAAACTAACCATCCCCACTGATACTCAATAACATCTTTTGACTGTTAGAGCTTGGAAGGAAGATCAATATAGCTGTTTACAATATGACCTTCAGCTTTCTGGCTTATCTGATAATCTCATTTCCATCGAGGTTGGTTGTTTAGGCTATTATTTATATGCCGCACAAGTGACCAATGCTTGTGAAGTGGCAAAGAAGACTTTAAGATCCCTGTTTGAGCAGCCTGCTCACATTGCTCATACAGGATTTTTAATTCTAGAGCCTCCACAGACTGGGATCTGGATTTATCGGTTTGGCTAAACTGAACTCTAGTCTTCTGCATGCTATAATTTATTATAATTATTTTCGTATTGTAATTTAATGGTGTAAACGAGAGTGAACTGAAGTCTTGCCAGGGCTCCTGTACTGCATGTCCACCTTTTGGGTATCAGTGCATGGTGACGGATATAGCGGTTACCTGTAAGGTGTACAATCCTGGTTACAGCATCGAATTCGCATCAGAGAGCCGGAGCGAGAAGGAGCGTATAACACGTGTTCACTACAGTTCTTAATAATGCCCAACATATATGCATACACGTGAGCATACACAAAACAATAAGAGTTACTATGTGGTTAATATTCATATCTTCGGGACACATGGCACCCCTGAGTATATATAGGCCAGGCAAACTTGATTAATTGTTTCTCATCCCCGCCCGCATCCCCTTTCACCCCACCGCCTCAAATTTCATTATTTCCAGTATCAATTACATGATCATGAACACGTATTTTGATGCTAAGAAGGCTGCTATCATTTTATAGCACAGCAAATGTCTCTTGCACCTCAGAAAAGGTGAGTATTATAGTAGCTTTAAAAGGCTTTAGTTAACCTTCATAGTAACAGACTGCCTGATTTGGAGCATTTTCTCAGGTTCAATAATGAATAATGAAAAATGACTGACCTCCCGCCTATTCAAATTTTTGTGAATGAGAAACAAGTAATCCGGCAAGTTTGCCTAGCCATAGTCAAAATAAGACGCCTCTCATCACTAGGGTTGGGCGATATACCGGCATGACGGTAACAAGGCGATATTACAGCTGGCAATAACCAATACCGCCTTGTTTTTGAAAAACCGCCATACCGGTTTAAGCGGTTAGCGGGAATACAGCTGCAACTACACACTTACACGTGTTAACAACACCATATTGTACTTGTCAATCAGTATTACAGCCTCCTTGTACTGACTAGCAAACAAGCCTAACCCATGCACTACTACACGAAACGACGCACTAATTATTAGAATACAGGCAAGGCGAGGCACGTGTACTGGATACAGCACTTCTGTGATTGTGGGATAAAAATTCTGGCTTCACATTAGTAAGCCTTAGCAAATTATCTACTAGTTATATACATAGATAGAAACTAGCTATCTCTCCTTCAAAATTTATATGCACTCCATACTCTAAGTTTTTCCAGACTCCTAGCTAGCTGATAAACAAAGTTCACCCATGCATTGTACTGTGTATACAGTTTTGAGTGTAGCTACTTGCTATAGTTCATTTCAGTACCGTGATATTTGCAATAATCGTGATAATATATGCTCCACAATAACCGTGGGAGGAAATTTTCAATATCACCCAACCCTAAATTGATAATAATATAATATCAAACAATACGGTAGTACTGTTTAAGTAGGGTTTACATCAAATCTGACGCGCGCCGCCCAAAATACCGTCCTTAAAAACCAGCTTAGAAACTTCTTACGTGACGAAAATCACCTTTACGGAATAATATTAGTCTATCTAACATCAAATGTAGCGTTAAAAACAAGAAAACACTTACTGGCGGCCGGATATAGAATTTTTAAAAAGCCGTCAAAACTCAGTCGAAATTTCGTCTCACTCACTCACTCACTCACTCACTCACTCACTCACTCACTCACTCACTCACTCACTGACCACAGTCGCAATCCTAGAGCCCAAACGAAGCAGCGCACGGTCACCATTTTACGCCACAACAACAAACTCACCAGTGGGGTGTGCCTTTTGGGGTTCCGACAAGTGTGCGCCTTGTCTTTTCTTTTATTTTCAATCAGGCTGCTTGTCTTCTTCATCCAACGAAACCATACCGAGGCGTTAATTTTCCATATCAACACTTTCTTTAAGCAGCATAATAGACGCCACGAAATTATTTAAGACGCTTAGACTACGCTACTGTACGGCCTCCGACTGTACGGAGGTACCAGTAGCTACTCCACGATCGGTAACAAGGTCACGCCCATTCTTTATTCTTTTTTTTTTTTCTTTTTTTTTTACGGAATAGTGCTAGTCCATATAATATAAAGAAGATATAAGATTAGAACATACAAATAAACAGTTAAAAATTAAATCAAAAAACTGAGTCTCTGATTGCACCAAGGCCACAGGAGCACTTTTGATGTTATTATTATTATTATTGTTTACTGAGCAGTCAGCCCTGCTGGTGTGCTCAGGAATCACATAAACAAATACATTAGGTACAATAATATGATTGGAGTCTAGCTGTAAATAGATCAGTATCTGCAATTTCAATTGTATCAGTTGGTAGTATGTTCCACTCATTTATTGTTCTTGAGAAATAGCTGTTTTGGTATGCCGTGGTGGATGAGGTAGGTAAAATATAGTGAAGATGGTGGTATTGATGTAATGACCTTGTGAAGATCGCGCTCCTCTAATGCACTGGATTGCTGAACGCAGCAAACAAAATGACAATTTACATCTAATCCATCCTAGTACTGTGGCATAAGGGTCATTCCATTTGTCAGACAATAAACTCGCCAATCTCTTGTAAAATACACTGGCTTCATGGCCCATTCCTCTGGAAGCAGAGAACACTAGAGGAGTAAAAGAACTGTGTTCCACTTCACGGATTCGTAACTCATAAGCTCTCTTCTTTGTTATTTCGTGTTTCCTGTAACATGACTGAAGGGTGGTTCCACTGTTGGATGGTGCAAGTGGGTTAAAAACTCTGACGTCCGTATAACATTTTTCATAATGACCACCCCAAAATCCATTCATGGCAATGTCCAAGCGTGCGCCATCCTGAGTGTTGGCAGTCTTCTGTTGAAACCTTTCATCACTTAGAGGCTGCAGATGAGGCTCAACCTCCACATCATGGCACACTTCAGATAATAATTCAGCTGTGATATCCCTCACTTCGTTGTGGCGTATTGAAGGGAATCCACCCTTTGGACAAGATAGGGCATGATCAACAGAAAAGTTGGTACCACACGCACAGTGGGAAGGTGCACGAGAGGGCATCCAGCCATACCTCAAAGCAAGGGCATCTTGAAAGGCAGTCTTGTGTAGGGAGAAACCATGTTCCTGCACAGGTAGGGCAGTAAGCCAGCTAGAAGCACCCTTTTCCTGTGCTAAAGTAACAGCCCTTGAAGAGTGGGAGTATAAGCTTAGAGAACAGTTCCTTAGAAAGAGTGGACAAATTGATAGTCTTGGATTGTTTAATTTCAAGCTTACGGGAGTACAGGCTACAACGAGTATCGGCAGTATAGCCAAAATTCTGTGATAAAACGAGTGATCGTAAGGGTGCTGTGACATACATTGAAGTTGTAATCAACACATGCACTGTTTATTATTAGTAATTGTAACATACACATTGTAGCATACATACTTTAACTTATTGATTGTAACGCGTTTTGTGATTTACATCCTAGGCAAACCAGCTGTGCTGCCTGCCTAGTAATTAATAATAAAGAAAAAAAATAAAGAAGCAGAAAACTCAATAGATGATAAAGAATCAGGTGCAACAATGCCTAGACCACCAAATCTAGTTGGAAGGGCAAAGAGTGAACGTTGAAGAGCACCAGGAGGGTCAAGGGCAGTCAAGGCTGGAATAAACTTTGTCAATATGGCTTTCTCGAGTGACTGGAAACTAGAAGATGTATCAGGGACTGTACGTGTTACATACAGCCAACGGCTAAATAGTCTATGAGTAAAACATGTATAAGCAGCATGAGGTTGGGAGATAGCGATGGAGGACAGTGTATTAACTTCAGAAACCCACTGGCTAATCTTATCAAAAGTAAATCTTTCCACATACTCAGAGGTGCCAACTGGAGCACCAAGGTGAGGTCTGCCATCAGATGTAACATTTACAGCTGAGTCATGAAACAGTTCCTTACCAATAGAGCAAAACTGAGTCTTAGTAACAAGCCATGTCTTCTTTGCATTGGGGAAGTAACCAAAGCTAGGACCCAGTGAGGAAACTTGGTCCCACCACATACGAAGAGCAGAAATTTTACCACAGGCAGCAGCATCATCTGCATACCACACCTGAGTGACAGGTGCAGTGAGTTTCTGAATTAAAGGTACAGTGGCTAGAGCATAAAATGGCATTGCAAACGGGTCACCTTGAGTTGTTTATTCTACGTATTATCGATCTATCGATCGAGACCACGATGACCACGCCCCTTTTACGTGTTGTTTATTATTATTATTATTATTATTATTGTTTACTGAGCAGTCAGCCCTGCTGGTGTGCTCAGGAATCACATAAAAAAATACATTAGGTACAATAATATGATTGGAGTCTAGCTGTAAATAGATCAGTATCTGCAATTTCAATTGTATCAGTTGGTAGTATGTTCCAGTCGTTTATTGTTCTTGAGAAATAGCTGTTTTGGTATGCCGTGGTGGATGAGGTAGGTAAAATATAGTGAAGATGGTGGTATTGTCTTGTTGGTCGTGTTTTTGGTAAGTAATAATGAGGAATTTGGAGTGATAACTGTTGGTAGTGTATCTTATGCAATATTTGTAACCTAGATAATTTCCGATGAATTTGTAATGTAGGCCATTTCAGCTGATCCAACATTAGAGAAACTGAACTGAATCTACCATAGTCATTCAACACCCAGCGCGCTGCTCTTCGTTGTACTTTCTCTAACTCTGAAATATCTACAACGTGGTAGGGATCCCAGACAGTAGATGCATACTCTAGTTGTGGTCTCACCATTGTTAGGTAAGTTGATTCTTTAACTTGTTTTGAACATTTGTTTAGATTGCGTTTTAAGAAATTGAGTGTTCTAGATGCTTTATTGACAACATTTGATATGTGAGGTGACCAAGACAGTGATTTATGAATTAAGATTCCTAGGTACATATGTTGATCAGATATATCTAGTATGTGACTGTGAAGTGTGTAGTCGTGAGTGAGTGGTGATGAGTTTGTGACCACACACCCTCAAGTTGGCTGATTTGAGATACTCTAGTCTAATAATCGATCGAAACCACGATGACCACACCCCTTTTTGGGGCAAGCACAACTTCGCAAGCTGACTAGAGATACTCTTTTTTTTATTATTATTATTATGATTATGATTATGATTAAATACGGGTAAAGGCACAGCCTGCATACCCGATCAATGCAGTAATTATACAAAAATAACTCTTGAATCAATTAAATAACTTATACAAAAATAAATCTTGAATCAATTAAATGACTATCTAATAATGATTTAAAAGTGTTAATCGAAGAACTATTTACAACATAATTAGGCAAACTATTCCAATTGTTGGTGATTCTATTGATAAAGTAATTAGATCTACATAATAGTCTTGAGCGTTCCTTAAACAATTTGAATTGATTTTGCTATAAAATACAAATTACTCTACAACTAGAGATACTCTAATACAGCAGTCACCCTAATAAAACAGTAACATGTTTATAGCTAGCTGTATGCTTTAACAAAAAAACTAAACAAACTAGTATATTAAAAATTATGAATTTAAAAATGAAGTAGGGTTTCAAACTATAAAAAGTAGTGAAACAAGAGATGAACAATGGTAGTCTCGCGTGGCCAGACCGCTTTTTCTCCGTCACAGCGCTTATCGATTAGAGATTATAAGCGCCTACTCCGAAAAAGGGTCTGGTCCAGAATCAATGAGCCTTATCCGAAATTACGTCACAGACATAAAAATGGCCGCTGTAGTGTGGGGACATTCGTAAAATTTGTATGGGCGACTATGGGACGAAAAATTTTAAACGGCAATATCTCAGCCAAGAAGGAAAATATCGAACTGTAACTAGCAGGTATGGCTATAAGACATTACAATAAGTACGTAAAAGCGATTTTCGGTTGATTTTCAAAACAACGCTAGATTCCTATTCTTTCAGCAAATTTATCACCATACCTGTTGGTTAGAACTCGATATCTTCCGCCTTGGCTGAGATATTGCCGTTCAAAAAATTTCTCCCAATAGTCGTCCATACAAATTTTACGAACGTCCCCACACTACAGCGGCCATTTTTATGTCTGTGACGTAATTTCGGATAAGGCTCATGAATCAATACGTAAACTCGTTTTCACACCCCAAGCAAGAGCTCGGGATGTTTAATCAGCTTTCGTCATAAAACGTAACTTCCTTTTAAATTTCAAGCCACGTACGCACTGGAAATGCTATGAACGATAGCTGGTAGAGTTGATGAGAAACACTGAGGCTGGTTTTCTAAAGCTAAAAAGGACACGGGTTGATTCCTTGCTCAGTTCGCCTTTAGCCTTTTCGTTTTCACAAGGAATCGATCCGTGACCTTTTTAACTGTAGAAAAACAGCCTCAGTGTCTCTCATCAACTCTAGCTACCGGCTATCGTTCATGGTATTTCCAGTTCGTACGTGGCTTGAAATTTAAAAGGAAGTATACGTTTTATGACGAAAGCTGATTAAACACCCCGAGCTCTTGCTTGGGGTGTGAAAACAAGTTTACGTATTGATTCTGGACCAGACCCTTTTTCGGAGTAGGCGCTTATAATCTCTAATCGATAAGCGCCGTGACATAGAAAAAGCGGTTTGGCCACACGAGACTAGAACAATGGTAGCTATTACAGCATAGCTCAGTGGGAAATCCCTACTTTGGCATTGAACACAAAATAATTGTTATACCATGCCAAAAAGTAGGGATTCGACACTGAGCTATGCTGTAATAGCTAGCTACCATTGTTCATCTCTTGTTTCACTACTTTTTATAGCTTGAAACCCTACTTCATTTTTAAATTCATAATTTTTAATATACTAGTAGGCTATATATATACTCATCACTGTACTATGATCTGCGACTATTATTATTATTAGTAGTACTTTATAATGACCAGCACTGAAGGTCTGACAGCAACATGTACTGCAGCCTTTGGATTACCTAACCTAACAAGAACTGGAGATTTTAAGTGATTACTTGAACTAGCTAACAATAAGGTGAAACAGAAAAGGGCCAAAGAAAGGAAAATAAATCCCTCCTACCCCAGGATTCGAACTGCAGGCCACCCAATGTCTAGTCGAGCGCCACACTCATTCTCCTCCAGTACAGTGGCTGACAACATGCACCTATCGATGTCAACCCCCGGGGGTCCCATACACCTACTGGGGATTTGACGTCTACACTTGCCCCACCCCTGGGGCTTTTGACGACGGCAGTTTGGAAAGAAAAATTATTTCAATATATAGGTAAATCAAACCCCCTATAGAAACCCCAGGTGGGGACATAGTGGAATTTTGACAAGCTTCTTAGCCCAGTACTGGGGAATTTGACACTAGACTTTGTAAAATTCCTAGTGGGTGGGGTGGGGCATGACATTGATAGGCGGTGTAACACCCCCTTGTTAAACTAACCAGGGGAAGAAGTCTGACGGGAATTCGGATTTTCTTCTTCAGCCATTTACAGATCGTGATAAAGGAGCTAAATCTTCTAGGGTATTCTAACTCGAGGATGTGACTCCGCCTCAAATTCCGACTTGAATTAACCGGATATTCTTAAACCACACGTAACCGGATTTATATTTGTAAGCATTTATTTAACCAGGCGCGCGCCCACTGGCTGTGGGAGTGCGCCTGGTTTAATTAACAATGGTAAAAGCAGCTTTTACGTAAGAAGTAAAAGCGAAATGAAGTCTGTATTAAACTTCTGCACAGGTGAACTTTGCTCTGAGGTAGTTTTTTTTTCGGTGGACTGAAATACGGGCGTAGGTGTAGCTACTTTCTTCAGACTTTGTAACCTTCCCTTTGAAGTTTTCAGGCGTTTAACAACTGAAAAACAACGGCGCAGGCCTCGTACACTACCAGGAATAGCCTATCGCTTCGAGTAGGACGGCTTCCATACCAGAGAGAGAATAAACGTCTTAATGATTAAGACAAAATATACATTACAAGCATACAGGGGCCTAGACACAGGGGTACCATGTGCTGATGGATCAGTACAGGAGCCCTGGCAAGACTTACATTAACTAAAGGTAAATTAAATTACAATACACAAAAAAAAACAAAAAACTATATCTACATATATGTAATACTTAAAGTTTACCTAAGGTGGTCTAAAAGATCCCAGCCCGGGGAGGCTCTAGAATTAAAAATTCTGTAAGAACAGGACACAGCAATGCGAGCTGCCTGCTCAAACAAGGATCTTATGGTTTTCTTTGGCACTTCACAAGCAGTAGCCATTTGAGCAATTGTTTCTGGCAAAAAGTGGCCTAAACAACCAATTTCAATTGGAACAAGATTGACAGTTAACCCAGAAAGCTGGAGGTCATATTGCAAGGAGCTATATCGATCTTCCTTTCTAGCTCTAGCAGCAAGAAGATGTTGCTGGGTATTAGTTGGTACTGTCAATTCGAACAAACAAATGGAATCATTAGAAACCAATACCAAGTCAGGCCTGCTGAGGGTGGAGGAAAGATTGGTTGGGATGGTACTAGGGGGGCTGGAACTAGCTAGATAACCAGGAAGGTCAGCGTAAAGTTTGAATGTTTCAGGTAAATGCTGTTGGAGCCCATGAACAAGGACCTGTAAAACTGAATCATGTCTCCAGGTATACCTGCCTTGATCTAGAGCAGCAGGACAGCCAGTCAAAATATGGTTTGTTGTGGGTTGAGGAGCTTGACAAAGAGCACATCTAGGGTCAGTAATGATGTTCCATCTGGCCAGGTTCATAGGGGTTGGTAGAGTGTCACAACCAGCACGTAGCAGGAAGGACAGCTGTTTTTCAGGGAGGCCATACATCAGTCTCTTCCACAGAGGGCAAGCTTGCTCCAGAGTTACAATATCTAAAAATTTATTTTGAACAGTTAATGGTTCCAGTTTTGACTTCCAATATTCAATGTGAGCAGAGCGTAAGTTGTGGCGAGCATGGTTCTTGAAAGTTGCAGAGTGAATGTTGGCAACTGAAGCCTTAGCAGCAGATAAACAGTCAAGGACAGTGGAAGAGATATCGGATCTGTTAGCTAAAATAGAATGTCGCAGCTCTATAATCAGTGGATCAACTGACCGTTCAATAGCCAGAATGTATGAAAGTTTGGCTGATTGCTTCAGGTGTGCAAAGACTAGCTAATTACAAACTTATAGAATCAGAAAACATAGATACATTTACTAATTACTTATTGTCTATCTAATTGTTTGCTGTATATCTTATGTGTATGTGTGATTTCTTTGGGGTGTTGATCGCCCCCTGGGCGCATCGGCAATTGCCGTCTGCCCAGTAACAATAAATAAATAACACACTAGCTAATTACAATAAACTAAACTACTTATAAGCTACACCTACTTAACTACATTATAAAACCTAAACAAAATCTATAGTGTTCTCCGAGCAAAGAGCATATAGTGTCTGAGGACCATTTTGACATTGTATTTCCATAAAGTCACTGTTAACCTTTGCAACAATTTCCTAATAGCCAACTTCCGAGACAAACCATTTTTAACCGTAGTGCGGTCAGCAATCAGTGTAAAAAAGGTGGACAAAGCAAATTAAAGGAGACCAAACACTGAATGATTCACACACTAGAGGGATAAATGAGTCACCTCCATCATTGGTAACAGAATCTAAATAGTGATTGTCCTAGCTTCCTCACCGGCAGCAGCAGCCACCCCAGCCTGAGATTCTACTTGACATTGCTACTATAATGAGGTGGTCTTTGTCAAGAGGTACCTGAAGTTTTGACCAATTTTAGCTTTTCAGTTTCAGTTTTCAATTTCAGCTGTTTCCAGTCTCCCATCTGTGTCTTGGGTAAAGTTAAACCAAGATACAGGGGGTGGGGTCAGGTCAAAGCTGCGTGTCAGTGTGACACTGACACCACTCAAAACAATGCTTGTGCAACACCTACTAGGCAAGTGTTGGTGTGACACTAACACTTATGTATAACTGGCTAGCCACTGACTATTAGTTGGACTGTAAAGCAGCATTTGATAGTGTTGATATTAAAATTTAATGTGAAAATCACAAAATTCAATAACTTAATCTTCATCCCTCAGACTCCTAGCTGCTATTTCATGTTGTTCAAGGAACTCACTACAATAATTTATATAGCACTTCCTCTCTACTTTACAAATGTGGCGTCAACAGTACTTTTGCATACTTTCTGATTTTACAGTTATGCTCTGGGTAATTCCATATAGAATAATGTGTATACATGTTATGTAATGTTATGTACCCTCCAAATACTGGGAAGTTAGAAACTAGCTCAGTCACTGATACTTCTACCCATGAGCATAGTACATATTTTTCAAAACATAATTATTATCAAAAGCATAAACTATTTAAAGAAAAACACTAAACATCTGTCTCACTAAACTAGTATAAGCTACCAAAATTAATCACCAAAAAACTTATAGCTATAGCATCATATGGAAGTTTCATTGCTTTAATAACTGCTTTGCTTTTTTTCTATTCGCTGTAAAAAGGTGTGATACCTCTTCCAGCAGCAACACATTGGAATGTAGCCTGTCCCGTTTTTGCTAAGCTGTTTTATCAATACCTGAATATCTTCTATCATTCTTAATTCATCTTCTTTTTTATCCTTAAGGTTGATTACATCATGAATAAAATTTGTTGCTGCTAAATTGACTTTTTTGTAGCATTTATAATCCATTTCTTCAACAAGTCTGGTGACTTCTGCTGAAGTTTTGCCTATTTTCTCCTTTAGATTTGATGCGGTATGTCCACAATCTTCTTCTAGTTTTTTGCTTAGGTTGGTAAGTTCTTGAAATATCATGAGATTCTTGATTATTGCTTTGTGTATTTCATCAAATTCTTTAAAATGCAGTTTTATTGGATGTTTAGACCAAACCAGGTCATTAATGTCAAATAACTTTTCATTATCATGCACTTTCTCAGTTCCTTTACTCCCTTGCGTCTTTTCATTGTTCTTTTTTAAAACACGTACAGAAAATACAGGATTGCAATCATCATCTGGATTTCGTAACACAGCAATACATGTCAATGATCCCTCTTGAGCTTTATGATTTTTAGCACCTATGTATTCGATACCAAAAAGTTGTGGAGCTTTTAGTACCTTAACGTCTGGTGGATGAAATGAAAATAAAGACTGTTGTGCCAACTTGCTTGCAGCTTCTTCAAATTTTTTGTGTGCTTTTTCAGTGATTGTATCATCAGTATTTAGCACGATAACTTCACTAATGTATAAAGGTTTAGCAAACAAACAAATAAGTGGGCCTTGAATTCCTAAGTATGAGTTGACTATAATCTTTGAGCTACATGTGAGGACA
Organism: Dysidea avara; assembly: GCF_963678975.1. Taxonomy (NCBI): domain Eukaryota; kingdom Metazoa; phylum Porifera; class Demospongiae; order Dictyoceratida; family Dysideidae; genus Dysidea; species Dysidea avara. The sequence continues at coordinate 16,508,617 of NC_089280.1, read as the reverse complement.
TGAGGTTCCTCCACAAAAGGTGTTTTCCATGATATCAATGGCTCACTTTCATTTGTCATGAAACCACAAGGAGGGTGTGAAATAAATAGGTGAAACTTGTATTCTGGATTAAGCTGAAACCCTTCTCTAGACAGCAACAAAACATTGAAGTTTCTTTTTCGTATAAGCTTTAAGAAGTAGTGAACTATTGTTTCATAACAGAGAGCTTCTGCATGGCCGTCACAGGTACCATTGAAATCCTTACTTGAGCACTTGACATTATATTTTGTACCAGCACCCATTAGTATAACCTTAAATCTTTCTTCTTTTTCGGCTGTTATTTTCTCTCTTATCATGGCTGAAATAACTTTGATACGTTGGTCTCCATTATCGTCTGCATTAAATGCACCATGTTTTTGTAGAAACCACTCCTCATATGACTTTTGCAGCACATCACAGAGCCTATAACCAGAAAAAATAAAGTACAAGAATTGCAGATTAACACTAGTGATGTGGAATATAGCTTTTAATGTATAGTGCATATTGTGATAATTGCATGCCTAAGTTTATGACCTCATAGTCAATTTACATGTACAGCATTATGTACTGAGTATGATAATTACGCACACTATTTCCCTCAGACCTAGCTGTTAAACATTACACTTCCTCTATCACTTCTAAAATCAAAATATTGCCACACTTACTCTTTCCAGAAAGGAACAGAATAATTAGTTCAAGGTCATTTTTTCTTCTTTTGTTTATAGTTTAGCGTAAGTGACCTATTATCAAATGGTACCTATTATCGAACATTAAAATCATGTAACATATTCGGAAGTTTACAATATTATTCCACATACTTTTAAGGTGTTTAAATGGAGAATTCCAATAGTGTAGCCTATTCTTAATGAGTTTTCCATCCTTTAGAGTTTATGTGTGGACATCACAGCAGTCTTGATACTCATCACCACCGGCAAAGAAATGAAGAAAAAGAACACAGGAATTGCCGTGAAAGAACTACAACTCGAGCATAACTTTTGCAGCAGAATTTGCCAACTGTTTATTGTTTTCCAGCGTGAAAAATGTATCCACGAAGACTGTACAGAAAGGGTTGTTGTAAACAAGGATGATACTGCTGTGTTATTGTTCATAATGTGCTGATTTTTTATTATATACGCATTTATCACTAAATGATTCGCCGTTGTAACTCACAAGTGCATGCTTGTATCAAAACTATACTTCAGTTACAGTATCATGGTACTTCAGTTAACACATGAGAGAGAGAACCATCATTAGCAATAAGATGATATATTGATATAATAAGTAAGAGTGTGTACGTAGGTTGTACTAAGGTCACCAGAGTAGAAAAAGTGCAAAACATTCAATAATTGATCAACGGAAATTAGTGGGCATTCAATAATAGGTACCAGTGTTCGATAATTCATATTATTCAGAATGCAGAAATTCACTCATAACACGGACACTAATCGGATACTATTGCTCAAACTTACGTGAGGTATTCTACGAGAAAGGTGCTACCTCCTGATGAAAATTCAAGGTTGATACTGCTTTCCTGGAAATATTTATGAAGTAAAGTATAAACCTTGTTTGATAATCGGTCACTTACGCTATAAATCCGCATGGTTATGACCACATGCACTGTGATATTAGGCCTGTTGGTTAATCGTTAATCTTAATCATGATATCAATATATAATAGTTAGATGTCAAGAACCAGGTTTCTACAGGATTTAGAAAACTTGAAGGCCCTGGGCCTGAGGGATTTCTACATCTCGTAGAACCCAGTGGTTCTTGACGTCTAACTTATTTAGACTACAACTTGTTATTGTTCCTTGAGTTGACAGCTGCTTGTAAACAAGAAATGTATCGTTAATTACTAGAAACAAGCCCTCTACACTGCTGGACCTCAGTGTGGCCATTTAAATGCTCGTGTGTTGCCAATGTTTCGAGAAGTACTGGGCTACAACTCATTGTAGCTGTTGTTGTGCCTTGACAGCTGCTTGTAAACAAGAAATGTAGTGTTGATTAGTACAAACAAATCCATTACACCTCCCTCTAATTCAGTATTGTACTACTACAAACACCTGTGGGTTGCTAATGTTACAGATGCATAATTATCGTGTTTCGTATCACCTCAGAGCGTGGTCTCTATTGGACATGAGCGTGGCACTACAGGATTTAGAGACCACATTTTCAGCCAACAATCAAATTTCAGTACCAAACTTGTTGTAGTCTAAAATCAATAGTTGCAATGTGGGCATGAGGGCTTTGCTTGATATGTGTACCCGACATCCCAAGGGCTAGGGCATACATATCAGGAAAAAGCCCAAGTGCCCTGTGTTACAGCTATTATGTAACACTTCAAATCCGTGCTGTTTGATCAATCATCCAAGCCAATACGAGTGCAACCACTGGATAAACGTATTATGTATGCCCTGTACATGCCTGAAAGATTCAATTATGGGTCAGCAGCTGATACTTTTTGGCTACGTATGATGAACAGAGAAATCCATGGAGAATTTTGGTTACACGATTTAATGCTTTAATCAGTACTGTTGATGGTATAATAATCAAGTTAATCCTTGTGTTGTGGTTTAATCTCCATGCAGATTGTAAGGCAAAATTCTCTGCTGGAGTGATACCAGTAGTATATGCTAAATTTATCATTATCACGCATCTTTTGTGTATTTGTGCGTGCATGCATATACCCTACAGGGGCAGATCCAGGAGCTGGCAAGGGGAGGGGCACAAACAGGCTAAGTTGTAGGTCGTTGGGGAAAGCCAGATTCTCTTGTTAGTTGCTGCATTTTTGAAGCAGCAAATAATCACCACTTAGTAGTGTCTCACTGTTGATGTTTGACATTTTGGCTTTTGCAGATGGCTATGAATCGCTTAAACAACAGCAATACGATAATTATTTTTAGAGGCGCTTAGTACGCATGAATGTGCTGGGGGAAATTTCACAGCTAATTTGACTTTGACTTGCTTTGATTTCAGATGAATTTGTAATAAATGCTACTAAAATTTGCATATCATTTTCATGAGTTAATGGATCTAGCCCTGACATAAAGTTTAGTACTTTAATCAGAAGTAAGGTTCCTCCAAAAGGTGAGGAGGGGGATCCTGGATCCGCCATTGCCCTAATCAAAACTGGTTCATAAAGATGAGCAGGTCAATACTGGCTGAAATTTATATAGGGCCATGTGAATTTCAATCATGGATAACCTATACGTACATAAGAATAATGACAAGGTGTAAATTGAGGCCAAACATAAGTGTAACACACCAGCATGCAGAAAGCTTTAATTGTGGGTGCTTAATGATGCACAGAAAACCAAAGTGCAAGCTTGTAACAATGTTTTAAGTACGCTACTTTAACAGCCATGAATCATATACTGTATAGTAGGGATATAACAGGACCAGAGCCTGCAGTCTAGCTAGTCCAGTATAGTCCAGTATTGGCTGGACCATTCTTAAGCTAGCTCCATGAAGTTTGCTAAAGGTTGAGATACTTTAATAGAGCACTCGCCATTACACTCTAATGAAACCATAGTAGAATACAGCCACTGTTCTAAATACATTGCTTGGTCTAAGCCATTTTAGCTATTTCAAACTAGCTCAGACCCCCTAGTTTTGCATGATTATGCATGCTGCAGTTAGCTAGTCAGTCAGAAGAAAATTCTGCTAAATATAAAATACTAAATTCTGTAACAACATATTGGAAGCATTTTTGGCTGCTCTGTAGACACTTTTGAACTTGCTCGTACCTCACCAATATATACTACAGGTATTGTGAGGTTGGTTGGGATGATATTTTGGCCAGAAAAGCCTATACCTTCATGATCCTTAATATATGATATAGTACTAATGTATTGCATGAAAACAGCTCTGATTTATATATCACATCAGATTAATAAAAAGTATGTATGACTATGTCCTCCATTGTAGTCCATGGATGGCCTCAAAATTACTGGGCTCTGCTCCTTGAGGGATCATGAAGCTTTGATATTTCCTGCCCAAATATATCACCAAAAACCCTTTTTTTTTTGCTGCTGCTGCTGCTGCTTTTTATCATTTGGATCCCTACTTCATTTTAAAATTAACAATTTTGACTACACAAGTTTAACCAATTCTTTCCCGCATAAATTTGCTCTATACGTTGATGCATCACAGCAAATATCCGGACGTATAGCAGCATGCGTGACTGTTCTATTATAATATCATACATGGTTGTTGTATTAGGGTGACAGCTTTACTACTACAGTACCGTATTTCCTTGGTTAAACACCACACCTTCAGTAGTAGCTGTAATTGAGTGGTGCCACAATCGATTTCAAATATAAGGGCTTACACATCATTTTCAAACATTGAGTGGTGGTCGAGTTTGAATAGTTGTCTCATCAATTTTTGGAACTAAGGTAATTGATGTTTAACCAGGTATTCACTCTAATGCTAGTCTCAGGTGAGAAATATCCTATGTGATCAATTAGGGGCATGGTTACATATTTACGGTGCTTTGTTTTCTATAGCAAATACAATCTTATAAGTGAAGATATCTATTCCCTTTTACAGTTAATGTAAGTACTCCAAATAATTTGTGTCGACTATGAATTGTACACGCTTATAAGAAACACATTGATACAAAAAATTAATGCTTCAAAATTGCATGAAGAAGATGACAACCATAAAGATTGGAGATGAAAGGTAAAGGCAAGGTGCAGAGGGCAAACACTCGTCGAACCCTAAAGGCACATGCCACACATGTGTTGCCATTCTGGTCTACAACAGAGGTTGTACTACATGCTCTATTTAGTTTCTAGTGTTTTGACTGTAGTTTGGCAATACACAGACCAAACTCGGGTTTTGGTAGTTTACAGTTTGATGTTTTCTTGTTTTCTTATGTTATATTTGATGTCCATGGAGAAAGTTTCTATGATGACTTTTAGTGGCAGCAGGCGCCCTTTATATTTTGGAGGAGAACCCTACTATACAGTACCACCGTACTGTATTATATACTTTATTGCATGCACTGTAATGCCATGCTGCCATATGGAAGCTACTGCTATGTATTAAACTTTGATGAAGGTAGTCAGTTTAAACACCAGCATTTAACACAAAAATCCATAACTCACGTACTGTTTTTCTCTTGTAGCTTCCTTTAATTCTATGACTGCAAAAACGTACCACATGTAACTATTTATGTAAACAAAAATGTAGTTTATTTACTTTATAACAGCCCAAATAAAACATTTTAGAAAGACATTATGCTATTAAAATTGCATTAGAATAATCACTAAAATTAGGAATTCTAAGCTGGATTAGGGATCAAAGAACAAAAAAGCAGGGAAACAAGGGAACAGCTGAAAAGTTGTGAAACAAGGGAGGTTGCCTATACCTGCAGATATACTAGTGGACATGTAATCCCTAATTCAGTCATGGTTATAGACTGAAGAGTAGGGATTAGATGTCCAATAGTATATCTGCAGGTATAGGCAACCTCCCTTGTTTCACAACTTTCAGCTGTTCCCTTGTTTCCCTGCTTTTTGTTCTTTGATCCCTAATCCAGTTTAAAATTCCTAATTTTCCTTCTACTTGTAGAAGTATTACATCAATGTTCTTGCCATGTGTTTGCACTCTTATGCATGTACACAGTACTATCACACACAGTACTATCACACACAGTACTATCACACACAGTACTATCACACACAGTACTATCACACACAGTACTATCACACACAGTACTATCACACACAGTACTATCACACACAGTACTATCACACACAGTACTATCACACACACAGTACTATCACACACACAGTACTATCACACACACAGTACTATCACACACACAGTACTATCACACACACAGTACTATCACACACACAGTACTATCACACACACAGTACTATCACACACAGTACTATCACACACACAGTACTATCACACACAGTACTATCACACACACAGTACTATCACACACAGTACTATCACACACAGTACTATCACACACACAGTACTATCACACACACACAGTACTATCACACACAGTACTATCACACACAGTACTATCACACACACAGTACTATCACACACACAGTACTATCACACACAGTACTATCACACACAGTACTATCACACACACAGTACTATCACACACACAGTACTATCACACACACAGTACTATCACACACAGTACTATCACACACACAGTACTATCACACACAGTACTATCACACACAGTACTATCACACACAGTACTATCACACACAGTACTATCACACACACAGTACTATCACACACAGTACTATCACACACACAGTACTATCACACACAGTACTATCACACACACAGTACTATCACACACAGTACTATCACACACAGTACTATCACACACACAGTACTATCACACACAGTACTATCACACACAGTACTATCACACACAGTACTATCACACACAGTACTATCACACACACAGTACTATCACACACAGTACTATCACACACACAGTACTATCACACACAGTACTATCACACACAGTACTATCACACACAGTACTATCACACACAGTACTATCACACACACAGTACTATCACACACAGTACTATCACACACAGTACTATCACACACAGTACTATCACACACACAGTACTATCACACACACAGTACTATCACACACACAGTACTATCACACACACAGTACTATCACACACACAGTACTATCACACACAGTACTATCACACACACAGTACTATCATACACAGTACTATCACACACAGTACTATCACACACAGTACTATCACACACAGTACTATCACACACACAGTACTATCACACACAGTACTATCACACACACAGTACTATCACACACACAGTACTATCACACACACAGTACTATCACACACAGTACTATCACACACACAGTACTATCACACACACAGTACTATCACACACACAGTACTATCACACACAGTACTATCACACACACAGTACTATCACACACAGTACTATCACACACACAGTACTATCACACACACAGTACTATCACACACACAGTACTATCACACACAGTACTATCACACACACAGTACTATCACACACACAGTACTATCACACACACAGTACTATCACACACAGTACTATCACACACAGTACTATCACACACAGTACTATCACACACACAGTACTATCACACACAGTACTATCACACACAGTACTATCACACACAGTACTATCACACACAGTACTATCACACACACAGTACTATCACACACAGTACTATCACACACAGTACTATCACACACACAGTACTATCACACACAGTACTATCACACACAGTACTATCACACACAGTACTATCACACACAGTACTATCACACACAGTACTATCACACACAGTACTATCACACACACAGTACTATCACACACAGTACTATCACACACACAGTACTATCACACACAGTACTATCACACACACAGTACTATCACACACAGTACTATCACACACAGTACTATCACACACAGTACTATCACACACACAGTACTATCACACACACAGTACTATCACACACAGTACTATCACACACACAGTACTATCACACACAGTACTATCACACACAGTACTATCACACACACAGTACTATCACACACACAGTACTATCACACACACAGTACTATCACACACAGTACTATCACACACAGTACTATCACACACAGTACTATCACACACACAGTACTATCACACACAGTACTATCACACACAGTACTATCACACACAGTACTATCACACACAGTACTATCACACACACAGTACTATCACACACAGTACTATCACACACAGTACTATCACACACACAGTACTATCACACACAGTACTATCACACACAGTACTATCACACACAGTACTATCACACACAGTACTATCACACACAGTACTATCACACACAGTACTATCACACACACAGTACTATCACACACAGTACTATCACACACACAGTACTATCACACACAGTACTATCACACACAGTACTATCACACACAGTACTATCACACACAGTACTATCACACACACAGTACTATCACACACAGTACTATCACACACAGTACTATCACACACAGTACTATCACACACACAGTACTATCACACACAGTACTATCACACACAGTACTATCACACACAGTACTATCACACACACAGTACTATCACACACAGTACTATCACACACACAGTACTATCACACACACAGTACTATCACACACACAGTACTATCACACACACAGTACTATCACACACAGTACTATCACACACAGTACTATCACACACACAGTACTATCACACACAGTACTATCACACACACAGTACTATCACACACACAGTACTATCACACACAGTACTATCACACACAGTACTATCACACACACAGTACTATCACACACAGTACTATCACACACACAGTACT